>NC_057808.1:413842713-413902770 GCF_018294505.1 Triticum aestivum | reverse complement strand
AGGACCCCGTGGTGTTGCCTCTGGATGAACAGGACCCCGATCGATCGAGCTGGTTGGGGCTGGATGAATAGGACCCCGTGGAGGGCTGGATGAACAGGACCACCCCGTGGAGGGCTGGATGAACAGTAGATGGTGGAGGGCTGGATGAACAGTAGCCCGTGGAGGGGTGGTTGAACAGTAGCCCGTGGAGAGGGCTGGTTGAACAGTAGCCGGTGGAGTAGCGCGTGGTGGAGGCTGGATGAACAGGAGCCCGTGTGTCGGGTGGTTGGTGCGACATATGCCAAAGGATGGCTTATCATTGTGGGAGCCAATAAAACGTCGCCGGTGCCTGGAAACGGGATGAGGCGAAGACATGCACGCCGGCGAATCTTACCCAGGTTCGGGGCTCTCCGAGGAGATAACACCCCTAGTCCTGCTCTGCGGGGTCTCCGCATGATCACTAGCTTGATAAAGAGTAGCTACAATCGCTCCTAGAGCTGTTGGGATCAAGGGAGAAGAAGAACAAGGCTAGCTCTAGCTTCTCTCTATCTATGGTGTGTGTGCGTGTGCTATGCTTGGAAGCCAAACATGCAGAGGTGCCACCTATGCTTGGGTGCGAACCATGCTCAGTGGCCAACCCTTTGCATGGGTGCTCCGGGGGGTTTATATAGGCCTACCCCCCGGGGGTACAATGGTAATCCAGCTGGGAACTGGCCCCAGCCGTCAGTGTCTACGCTCGCCGGCTTCTCCGCCGGCTGCTGGGTCCCGCCGGCTGGTGGGTCCCGCCGGCTGCCGGCTACTCGGTCGACAGGCCGGCCCCACCGCCTAGGGCTTTGTCGGCGGCTGCTTACTGTAGCCGCGCCTCTGATGATGAGGGCTTTGTCGAGGTGAGCATGGCTACAGTGGGCCGCCTCTGGGGCTATCACTGTAGCCTCACCTCGTCTTGTCTCCTTAATGGGGCTCCTGCTTCGGGGAAGGGAGTAGCCGGCTTCCGGGGGCCGGCTATGCTCCCGGCCGACTAGGGAAAGCCGGGCCGCCTTCGCGCCTCTCTCTGGCTGAAGGGGCCCGCCGTCCTTGGGCCGTACAGGAGGGGATCGTGGATGACGTCGTAGCTGGCGTGGCTACAGTGCCGGGCCGCACGGGAGACATCCCTCCCGTACGGCCTCCTGTAGCCATGCCCGCCTCGGGCTTCGGGGGTCGTGGGCCGCACTGTGGCCATGCCCCGTCAGGTCGTCGTTATGTAGGAGTGGTTGTGGTCTTGGCCGGCTTCTAGGAGTCGGCGTCCTTCTTGGCCGGCTTCTTGGAGTCGGTGAGGCTGGGTCGCCTTCCGGGAGTCGGCTTTAGTGGTAGCCGGCCGGGGAAGGCGGCCCAAATGCTTGGAGTGCTTGAAGGCCCAAAGGCCTGATAAATTTTCTGAAGAGCCAGGGGTAGCCGGTTTGGCTACCCGTGGCCACTTACTCCGACAGTAGTCCCCGAAGCTGATCGGGCTTCGAGGTGGAGTAGGGTTCGAGAAGCTCGAACAGCTTCCCATCGCGACAAGCCGGCAGCTGGGAGCCGGCCTTGGTCAGGCACGTCGCCTGAGCCGAAATCTTCTGGAGTCGGAGGGCGGGAACCCGCTGGCATGCGCGCCGGGCCGCGGGCCGGCCGCGGGCCGACGGCGCGCCACGTAGCCGGAAAGCCTGCCAGCCCACGCGCGAGACGGGACGTTGCCGCAGAGAGGGGGCCCGCCACGTCCGTGCCCCAGCCCAGGCGCAGATCTTTTGTATCCCGGAACCGCCCGCACGTTCCGTGCGGCAGTTTCGGCTCGCACTTATGCGTAATAAACGCGAGGCGTGGGAGGAGTGGGCGCAGTTAATCCCACGTCTCCCCCCACGTCCGGCCTCTTCGGCCGCGTGAGGCTATAAGTAGGGGGAGGTGGAGGGCGGCAGGCCTTCGCGCGCTCCTCCTACTTCCGCCGTCTTCTTGCCTTGCTCGTTCTCGCAACAGCGCCTCGCCGCCGCGCTCTTCCTCCGCATGCTCCTCCGCCGCCGTGCTAGCTTCCGCCATGCCTCCCCACGTAGAGCAGCGTGGCGGGGATTGGGATGGCTCCATCGTCCACAACGACCACATCGACTTCCTCCGCGACACACGGCGTCTGCCCAGTGCGGACAAAGTGGAGGTCCGCCTCGCGCCGGAGAAAGAAATCAGGCCGACGCCGCGGGATGGCGAGCGGGTGGTCTTCCGCTCGCACTTCCTGCGCGGCTTCGGCTTGCCAGTGAGCGCCTTCTTCCGCACCTGGCTGGACTTCTATCAGCTCCAGCCGCACCACCTCACCCCCAACGCGGTGGTGCTGCTGTCGGCCTTCGTCACCCTGTGCGAGGGCTATCTCGGCGTCCTCCCCACCCTTGAGCTCTGGGGGGAGTTCTTCCAGTCGAAGCTGGGTACGCGCAGCCAGGGCGTGCCGGCCCACACTGGCGCCTTCATCGCGTCGCGGAGATCGGGCGCCGACAACCCCTTCCCCGTCATGACGCTGATCCAGTCGGTGAAGAAGTGGCAGAAATCATACTTCTACGTGCGGAACATCGCTCCACGGGGCGACTACGTCAACCTGCCGGCTTACGTAGCCGGCCCGCCGGCGGGAAGGCTGCCCCAGTGGTCCTTCCGGGCGGTGACGCTGTCGCAGGGAGGAAACGCCGCCATCGCCCACCTGCGGGTGATGGTCCAGACGGAGGGCCTGACGGGGCCCGACCTCCTGGCCGCGTTCGTCACACGCCGGGTCCTCCCGCTCCAGAGCCGGCCTCATCTGATCTGTCAGATGAGCGGCCAGCTCGATCCGAGCCGGATGTGTACCAAGGAGATGCCGCAGGCCGACGCTGCCGACATGGTGAACTACCTCGCCAACTGCCAGCTCCCCGACGACTGGCAATTCGGCAAGGAGCCATACAGCCGCGCCAATCCTCCGCCTACGGTACACTCCCCTTCTCTTTTTCTCTTTGTCGCCGAGTTCTTCCGGGCCGACTCTAACTCAGTCGGCTCGCTCTTTCGACAGAATCCTCTGCTTCGGCCGGCCAGCGGGGCGGACGTGGAGTGCCGCTTCGTCCCCGACCGGACCGAGCACGACCAGGAGGACCCCGATCTGGGGACGGTCCATATGGAGGAAGCCGCCGAGCCGGCTGGTGGCCAAGCCGGCGGCGAAGCAGGCGGCGCCGGGTTCTCCGCGACCTTCGACGATTGGCCGGACGAGGACGAAGCCGAAGTCGTCCCGCCCCGCCAGCCAGCCTCCGGACGCGGCGCGGGCTCCTCCGGCGCGCAGCCTGCTCAGGGTAGAGGCCAGAAACGCCGCGCCACCCAGGGCATGTTCGGTAGCCGGACGAAGAAGCCGAGGGGTGGGGCGGCAGCCACCAGGCGGGAAGAAGCGGCCGCGAAGGCGGCTCGCTTCCGCAAAGTGGTGAAGCAGCCGCAGGCTGTGTCAGCGTAAGCTTTCTCTCTTTCTGTGTATTCTCTTTCTTTCTTTTCTTGGGTGGTCTTCTGAACCTTTGTCTTCTTTTCTTTGATCAGAGCTCCACTGTCACTCGAGCGGGCGGCTGCCGGCTCCGTTGTCGAGTCGCCAGGGGGCTCTGGGAGCACCACTCGCCGCGTAGATCCCCGCGCCGCCCTCTTGGAGGCGACGGAAAGGAACGCGCGTGAGGTGCGGGAGGAGCAAGAAGCGCGGGAGGCGGAGGCACGGAAGGCAGCCGCCGCCCAGGCAGCTCGGGACGAGGAGGCGGCGAAGGCGCTCGCCGAGGCTGCAGCCAAGGCCCAGGCAGAGGCCGAGGCCGAAGCGGCGGCAGGGGAGGCCTTGATGGTCACCCCCCTGCGCGCCATGGCGCCCGGCGACGCGGATCCCTCGCCATGGGGAGCCAGCGGTTCCCAGCCGGGTCTGGGTGGGAGCGGTGACGACGTCATCTTCGTGAGGGAGGCGCCGGGGCCGACTCCTCCGACTGGGGCGGCCCAAGGCGGCCAGACTGAGCCTGCGCCCGCACAGTTGGCGGAAGGCGAGCCGGCCGCGGGAGCCGCGGTGGCGGTCCGGGTTCCGCCAAGCCGGCGCGCAGGGAAGGCCGTGTCGGAGCCGCAGAAAGCGGCGTCGGAGCCACGGCCGGCCGTGGGCTCCAGCTCGTCGGCCCGAGACGCGGAGGCGGCCAGCGCTACCTCAGGGTGGACGCCAGGCGGAGGGACAGCCGTGGTGAACATCGCTGCGCAAGACGTCCGGACTCGGCTCCAGGGCCAAGCCGCGGCGCTGAGGCAGTTCACCGACGAATTCCTCGCCACGCGGGCTGCCATCCGGGTTAGTATTCTCATCTTCTTCTTGATTTCCCTCGTGGGGGCGCGTCAGCGCACCCACTGGGTGGAGTCCCCGAGATTCGGGCCGACTGCTGAGCAGTCGGCTCGGATCTTCCTTGATGATTTCTCATCGTTGCTTTCGTTCTCACGTCGATCTTCTGCCCATCTTGCAGGACTATCACAACCTCCGAGCGGCCGCCTTCAACTCCCAGGCTCGGGAGCTGACGCAGAAGACCGCCGATCTCACTGAAAGCCGAGGTATGTAACCTGATCTTTATCTCATGTGGGGGCGCGTCAGCGCACCCACTGGGTGTAGTCCCCGAGATTCGGGCCGACTGCTGAGCAGTCGGCTCGGATCTTCCTTGATGATTTCTCATCGTTCTTCTTGTTCTTCTATCTCTGCAGCGGCCAACGCCAGTCTGAGGGCACAGCTGGGGGAGTCCCAGACTGCTCTTTGTGCCAGGGACGCGGAGGTCGCCGCCTTGGTGCAGGAGCGCGACCGCCTGGTCAAGAAGCTGGCCGACCAGGAGGAAAGCCACAAGGCGGCGCTGAAGGCCGCGCAGGACCGCGAAGCCGCCCTCCAGGCCGAGTTCGAGACGGAGGCGGCCGCCTGGGACGAAGCCAGGCAGACTCTGGTCTCCGGCTATGGCCAGATTGAGGATCTGGTTGACGGTAAGTTGTCTACCCCTTGTCCTTTCTTGCCATCTGTCATTTTGACTTGTTTTTCTGACTTGGGGTTCTTCTTTTCTTTTCTGCGCAGAGTACTTCCCCGGCTATTCCACTGCCGCCAACCAGGCCATCGAAGCTCGTCGCCAGGCGAAGAGGCAAGCCGGCTTCGAGATTTCGCCGACTGCCGGCCGCTCGCTGGCGGAGCAGCTCCTGGCGATCCAGGCTCGTATCCAGCCGGCTCACAGGCTGCTCCGCCGGCTTCAGCGTGCCGGGTCGCAGGTCCTGGCCGCCCTCTGGCCCGGCCAAGAGATCCCGCGCACTCCCCGTCGGACCGCCGACTGGCTGGAAGTGGCCGTCGGGCGCTTCGAGGCTTGGAAGGCGTCAGCGGCTCGCTCCGGCGCCGGGCGGGCGCTGGAGTTCGTCAAGGCCTGGTACCCGGGCCTGAATCTGGACCAGCTGGCCACCTGGCGGCAGCAAGCCGACGCGGACCTGGAGCCGGCGCGGCCGGCCATCATTCGACGGGCTTCGGCAATCGCCGACTACACCGACACCAACGTCTTCGCCCCCGAGGTGGACGACAATGGAGTCGCCCAGCCGGAAGATTGGTTCGGGCTGGACCCGGCGTACGGCGAGGACTCGGCGGAGGAGATCGACTCCAGCGACGAGGGCGAAGAGGAGGAGGAGGAGGGTGAAGACGTCGAGCCGGCTGGTGGAGCAGCCGGCCAGCCTGACCGCGCCTCCAGCACTACGCTGCGTGCGAGTGCGTCTCCTGTTGCGGGAGGCGGTCAAGCCGGGACCAGCTAGGCGGCCACTCCTTCAGCCGGCGAGCTGCCTTCACCGACCAACTCGGCCTTCGCGCCTTTGTCTTCTTTCTTTTGTTTCCTGTCTTGTTACTTTTGAACAATGTTTTTGGTTAAGTCTGCGCAGTTCCACCCACTGGGTGTATTGAAACTCAAGTCTGTTGCCGCCTATCGGGGGCTTTTATGTATATAAGTTATGCAATCGGTCTTTCCTTGTACTTTCGCTTTTTGTCCTTCTGCTTTTTTCCTTTGCCACCCTCCCTTGGTCGCCGCCTCCCTAGTCAAACAGTTGCTCTGCAATCTGTAGCCGGGGAGTGCCTGGCCGATTGGGGAGGGGGAAGTACTTTTAGCTCGGTCGGACTTAAGCTAAGTTTTCAGGAAGCCGGCCAGCCGGCTGCTGTGACAGCCGGCAGGCATATATGGAGGCCGTCTTTTTGCTATATAGGTTAGTTGTTCCTTAGCCGTTTTCGTGTGGGCGTCCTTTCTGTCTTCTCTCTTGCTAGTCGGACAGTCAGTTCTTTGAGCTGCGACTTTGAACAAGAGAGGACTGGGGAGCCGGCGCACTACTTTGCTGACTTCGGGAAGAACTTATAATATAGCTTAAGGCGGCCAGTCCCCGGGGTGACTAGTCGGACCCGGTGCCGGACAAGAATTCAAAATGTAATAAGACATTCATGGATATGACACTCGTCATCCATAGATAAATAAAAGGCAGTCCCCGAGGACTGTTCGGGGGGCCTGTTGGTTTGTAACTTAATACAAAAGGGGTGGCGTGATACATACTGCTTTTCAGCTGTAAAATCGTCTTAGGAGGTTTGCGTTCCATGGTCGCTCCGACTCCTTGCCGGAGTCGTCTCTCTTGCGTGCTCTTGGCTTTTGCGCGTCGATCAAGTAGTAGGAGTCGTTGCCGAGTGCCTTGCTGACGACGAAGGGGCCTTCCCAAGGGGCCGAGAGCTTGTGCTGGCTGGCTGTTCGCTGGATCAGCCGGAGCACAAGGTCGCCCTCTTGGAAGGATCTTGGCTTGACCTTGCGGTTGTAGTAGCGGCGCAGGCCTTGCTGGTAGATGGCGGACCGGCTGAGGGCTAACAGCCGGCCTTCTTCCAGTAGGTCGACGCCGTCTTCTCTTGCTTCTTTGGCTTCCTCCTCCGTGTACATGGTGATCCGAGGCGAGTCGAACTCGATGTCTGTTGGGATGACAGCCTCGGCACCGTACACGAGGAAGAATGGAGTGAAGCCAGTTGACTTGTTGGGTGTAGTGCGCAGACTCCAGAGGACAGCCGGCAGCTCTTCGAGCCAGCAGCCGGCCGATCGCTCCAGTGGTACAACCAGTTGGGGTTTGATGCCGGAGAGGATAAGTCCATTTGCTCGCTCGACCTGGCCGTTTGACTGCGGGTGGGCAACGGACGCTAAGTCCAGTCGGATGCCCTGCGCCGCGCAGAAACGTGCCAGTGCGCCTTTGGCGAAGTTCGTGCCGTTGTCGGTGATGATGCTGTGCGGCACGCCGTACCGAGTAGTGATGTCGGTGATGAATGTCACGGCAGTCGGCCCGTTCAGCTTCTTAATCGGCTTTGCTTCGATCCACTTTGTGAACTTGTCCACAACAACAAGTAGATGTGTCAAGCCACCGCGGGCCGTCTTGAAAGGGCCCACCATGTCCAGTCGCCAGACGGCGAAAGGCCAGGTGAGGGGAATGGTCTTGAGGGCAGAAGCCGGCAGGTGTTGTTTGGAACTGAAGACTTGACATCCTCTGCAGGTCTTGACTATTTCTTTAGCATCCTCCAAGGCAGTCGGCCAGAAGAAACCATGGCGGAAAGCCTTGGCCACGAGGGATCTTGAGGCGGCGTGGTGGCCGCATTCGCCTTGGTGGATGTCTTTGAGGATTGCCACTCCTTTTTCTGGCTCGACGCAACGCTGGAAGACTCCAGTGACGCTGCGCTTCACAAGCTCCCTGTTGATTATTGTGTATGCTGCGGCTCGTCGTTGCACTAGTCTTGCTGCGATCTCATCAGTCAGCAGCTCTCTGCTGACTAGGAACTTGAGGATGGGCTGGGCCCATGAGGGAGCTGTGACTTCTTCTGCTGTTAATGTAGCCACCATGACTCGGGTGGGTGGGTTGGGTGTTGCGTTGGGGTCGACCACCACTTCTTGCGTCGTTGCAGTCCCCGGGCCGACTGCTGCAGTCCCCGGGCCGGGCTTTGAGGTCCCTGGGCCGGGTGCGACTACGTCAGTTCCCGGGGCAGTCGTCGAAGTCCCCGTGCCGCCTGCGGGATTTCTTGAGCCGGATCCGGCTGTTTCTGGCGCAGGCGGTACGAAGATGGAGTCCGACTCTGGAGACGGCTTGATGGACGGCTTGAGGAGGCGTTGGAGGGAGACGCCAGTCGGTATGGTTTGTCGGGTGGAGCCGATCCGTGCTAGGGCATCTGCTTGGTCGTTGTCGGCCCTTGGCACATGAAGGAACTCGCACCCTTTGAAGTATCCGCTCATCTGCTGGATGAGGAAGCGGTAGCTCGCCATGTTCGCGTCCTTGGCGTCCCAATCGCCAGATGATTGCTGGACCACTAAGTCGGAGTCGCCGTAGCACAGGATCCGGCGTATGCCGAGCTCTTTGGCTAGCCGGAGCCCATGTACGAGCGCCTCGTACTCGGCCACGTTGTTGGAGGCGGCGAAGTGGATCTGCAGCGTGTACTTGAGCTTGTCGCCTTTGGGAGAGGTGAGGACGATGCCGGCTCCCAAGCCGGTGCGCATCTTGGACCCGTCAAAGTGCATCCGCCAATGGGTAGAGTCGGGAGCCGGTGGTAAGTACTGGGTCTCGGCCCAGTCGACGAGGAAGTCTGGGTTGATAGAAGATCGTGTAAGGCGCCAAGGCAATGGCCCATTTGGCCACCCGGCCGGATGCATCCCGGCTGCCTATGATCTCGGCGAGCGGGGCAGTGCACACGACCGTGACGGGGTGTTCTTGGAAGTAGGGCTTCAATTTCTTGGCAGCGAAGTACACCCCATAGCACATCTTCTGGTAGTGCGGGTAGTTTTGCTTCGAGCCAGATAGTACTTCGCTGAGATAGTAGACCGGCCTCTGGACCAGCTGGGCTCGGCCTTCCTCCGGGCGCTGGACCACAACAACAGTGCTGACGACTCGGCTTGTCGCGGCGATGTAAAGGAGCATGGGCTCCTTCTCAGTCGACGCAGCCAGGACGGGCGGAGTGGTCAACATTTTATTCAACTCATGGAAGGCTTGGTCGGCTTGATCATTCCACTCAAAGTGAGTGGACTTCTTCATGAGTCGGTACAGGGGGAGGGCCTTCTCTCCTAGTCGGCTGATAAAACGGTTCAGGGAGGCTAAGCAGCCAGTGAACTTCTGCACATCTCGCAGCTTGGTGGGTATCTCCATCCTCTCGATGGCCTTGATCTTGACAGGGTTGCACTCAATGCCGCGTTCGGAGACCAGGAAGCCTAGCAGCTGGCCGGCTGGTACTCCGAACACGCACTTCTCGGGGTTGAGCTTGATCTGGAATCGGCGCAAGTTGGCATATGTTTCCTTCAGGTCTTCCAGCAAGGTACCGCGCTTCTCTGTCTTCACCACAATGTCGTCTACGTAGACGTGGGCATTTCTGCCGAGTTGTTTCAAGAGACATTTCTGCATGCAACGCTGAAAAGTGGCACCGGCGTTTCTCAAGCCGAATGTCATTGTCAGGTAGCAGAAAGCTCCAAAGGGTGTGATGAAGGCAGTCTTCAGGCGGTCAGCTGGGTCCAACTTGATCTGATGATACCCTGAGTATGCATCCAAAAAACACAACAGCTCGCATCCGGCTGTAGAGTCTATCACTTGGTCAATCCGTGGCAAAGCAAACGGATCCTTTGGGCAGGCCTTGTTCAAGCTTGTGTAGTCTATACACATGCGCCACTTGTTATTCTTCTTCAAAACCAGAACTGGATTGGCAAGCCATTCTGGAAAGAACACTTCCATGATGAAGCCGGCTGCAAGGAGCCGGGCTATCTCTTCTCCCACGGTTCTTCGCTTCTCTTCTGATAGTCGGCGGAGGGGTTGCTTGACCGGCTTCGCATCAGCTCGGACATGTAATTTGTGCTCGGCGAAATCCTTCGGGACACCCGGCATGTCCTTTGGGGACCATGCAAAGATGTCTCGATTCTCACGGAGGAAGTCGGCGAGCTCGCCTTCCTATTTACTGTCCAAGTTCGCCCCAATCACGGCGAACCTCTCCGGGCGCTCCGGGTCTAGAGGTATCTTCTTCGTCTCTTTTGCAGGCTGGAAGGAGCCCTGCGCATCACAGTCCCTGGGGTTGGGGGACAAGGTCGGCTGCTTGCCGGCCATGGCCACAACCCGTTCCAGCATCTTCTTCTCTTCCGCCACCACGAGGGACTCGGCCAGCCGGCTGCTGGCCATGGCACACTCGATGGACTTCTTGTAGTCGCCGGCTACCGTGATGATCCCCTTCGAGCTCGACATCTTCATCTTCAGATAGGCATAATGGGGCACAGCCATGAACTTGGCGAAAGCAGGTCGGCCAAGTAGCGCATGATAGGGGCTCTCCAGGTCCACCACCTCGAACCATATTGCTTCCCGGCGAAAATGATCTTTGTCTCCGAAGAGAACATCCATCTTGATCTTGCCGATTGGAGAGCAAGATAGGCCGGGTACGATACCATGGAAGACTGTGCGGCTCGGCATGAGCTGCTTCGCTTTGATGTTCAGCTTGTCCATGGTATCGCGGTACAGTATGTTGATACTGCTTCCGCCGTCTATCAGGACGCGGGAAAATCTGGCAGCTCGCCTCTCCGTCGCAAGGGTGACGTCCAAAACCATAGCATAGGAGCCAGGCGAAGGCATCACCTCTGGGTGGTCGGCCTGGCTCCAGCTGATGGGTTTTTCCGACCAGTGCATGAACTCGGCGGTGCTAGAGGCGACTGCGTTTACTTCTTGGTGCTGCCGGCGTCGGCTGCGCTTGTCGTCGACTTGACTTGTGAAGACAACGTAGGCGTCGTGCGCTTCAGGGAACTCGTCTTGGATGGCGCCGACTGCCGGCCGGGCCGCCGGCTACTGGGGAGCTGGAGGCGGCGGGCCGGGAGGCGGAGGCGGCACTATCCCTTCGCCCTTGGTGATGCGGGTGAGCCAGTGGCATTTCATGTTGTATGGTTGGACGGCTTCGCGCCGCTGTGGAACTTGCAGGGAGCATCGAGTGCTTGTTCGTAGGAGAAGGACGGCTGCCAGGGCGGCCGGCCTCCCTTCTTCTTGGGAGCAGGCCGTTCTTCGGGCTGCTCGTCTTCAATGGTGGCCACCTGCCGACTGGAGGAAGCCGGCATGGGGCCCTTGCGCTTGTGGTCGTTCTGGTAGGGGCGCCGGTTGGGGTCGCCAGCCGGCTGCTTGGGAGCCGGGGCGACCACTTTCCCCGAGGCATCCACTCGGAGCTCGGCCTTCATGGAGGAGTCGGCAGTGGCGTACTTGTCGGCGGTGATCAGCAACTCATCGAGGGTAGCCGGCTCGTCGCAGAGGAGTCGGTGCTTGAGGAGGGTGCCCTCTCGGCACCCGGCAGTGAAGTACTCGATGGCCTGGACCTCATGCACTCCCTCGCAGGAGTTGCGGAGCTCGGCCCATCGCGTGAGGTAGTCGCGGGTCGACTCGTTGGGCCCCTGGACGCAGAGGGAGAGCTGGCGAGGCTTGGGAGGCCACTTGTAGGTGCTGGTGAAGTTGCGGACGAAAGCTTCGGTGAAGTCCAGCCAACTGTTGATGCTATATGGCTTGAGGCTGTTGAGCCACGTGCGCGCCGTCCCCTGCAGCATCAAGGGGACGTACTTCACGGCGACGCGCCGATTGCCGTTGGCGATGCTGACGGCCGTGGAGTAGTCGATGAGCCAATCTTCCGGCTTCACCGAGCCGTTGTACTTGGGCGTGTCTCTGGGGAGCGAGAACCCTTTGGGGAAGGGCTCGTCGCGGATGCGGGGGCCAAAGCATGGCGGGCCGACATCGTCTTCTTCTTCTAACGCCAGGGATCGAGCAAGGCGGTCGATCCTGTGGCGGGCGTCACTCTCGGCGACTCCTTCTCGGCGGCCGAGTCGGTCGCCAAGAGTCGGATGTGTGATGGGCGGCGGAGTGAGGCGTCTTTCTCTTTGAGGCGGGGGAGGCGGCAGGTTTCCCTAATGTTCAACCGCCCGAGGGCGGCCTTCTGCGTCGCGCTCGATAGTGATGCGGGTCCGGCTGCGGCTGGCAGCCGGCTCCTTGTCTTTCTTCTGGCGTGTGCCGCTCGCAGTCGGCGAGCGGGATGTCGCGGCGTGCTCCCGGCGCGGGGGATGGCTATCAGCTCGGGCGTCGGCTTCGTGCCGTTCTGCAGCCGCGCCGATCAGCTGCTGGATCCGTCTTGTCATGTAGGGGAGCTCATCGGCTCCCAGCCCATTGAGCTCCTCTGCTGCCGCCTGAGCGGCTCGCAGATTCTCGAGCGGGGTGGCGTAGACGGGGCGATCTGCGCCCAGCATGCTGGCAACGGCTGCGCCGCGCTTCTGGACGAAGCCGGCTCGGCTCGGGCCGCTCGGCGGCGGCGTCCCGAAGGCGGCGCGGTCGACTTCGCGCTGGTGGGCCTCGGTGAGGCGTCTCATCGAGGCTATCTTCTTGCTCTCCGTGATGAGGGCAAGACGGCGTGCCTCTAGGGTCTCGGCGTCGGCGTCGGCCGGGAGGGGGATGGAGAGGTCGTGCATCGCTGCTTGCTGAGCGTCGCGGGCGCTCCCGCCCGAGTTGGAGACGTGGCTGATGACCAGCACTTCGGTGACAGCGCTGCTGCCGCTGTCAGCTCGAGGGAGTGGGTCGTCGAAGACCACCACGTCGGAGGGGTAGGCGTCGAGCGACGTGGTGTCGGAGTCGATAAGCATCGGGTCGGTGGAGCCGACAGACTCCATGTCCGCAGCAGGCTCGCTGGAGACGTGAAGTTGGTCGAGGAGGCTGACGAGGCGGCTCTCGGGGTAGTCGGTGCCTGCGTCGGACGCAGGCTCGTCAGAGATGCGAGTCTCGCCGAGCAGATCGGCGAGGCGGCTCGCTGCGCAGGCGTCGTCGACGCCTTGCAGCGCGTCGGGGCAAGCGCCATCAGGCGCAGCAGGCTGGCTGCGCTCGCGGGGAAGGAAGAAGGTTCCCGTCCAAATCAGGTCTCCGGACGACGGTGCACAGGGCCCCACGGTGGGCGCCAAATGTCGGGTGGTTGGTGCGACATATGCCAAAGGATGGCTTATCACTGTGGGAGCCAATAAAACGTCGCCGGTGCCTGGAAACGGGATGAGGCGAAGACATGCACGCCGGTGAATCTTACCTAGGTTCGGGGCTCTCCGAGGAGATAACACCCCTAGTCCTGCTCTGCGGGGTCTCCGCATGATCACTAGCTCGATAAAGAGTAGCTACAATCGCTCCTAGAGCTGTTGGGATCAAGGGAGAAGAAGAACAAGGCTAGCTCTTGCTTCTCTCTATCTATGGTGTGTGTGCGTGTGCTATGCTTGGAAGCCAAACATGCAGAGGTGCCACCTATGCTTGGGTGCGAACCATGCTCAGTGGCCAACCCTTTGCATGGGTGCTCCGGGGGGTTTATATAGGCCTACCCCCCGGGGGTACAATGGTAATCCGGCTGGGAACTGGCCCCAGCTGTCAGTGTCTACGCTCGCCGGCTTCTCCGCCGGCTGGTGGGTCCCGCCGGCTGCCGGCTACTCGGTCGACAGGCCGGCCCCACCGCCCAGGGCTTTGTCGGCGGCTGCTTACTGTAGCCGCGCCTCTGATGATGAGGGCTTTGTCGAGGTGAGCATGGCTACAGTGGGCCGCCTCGGGGGCTATCACTGTAGCCTCACCTCGTCTTGTCTCCTTAATGGGGCTCCTGCTTCGAGGAAGGGAGTAGCCGGCTTCCGGGGGCCGGCTATGCTCCCGGCCGACTAGGGAAAGCCGGGCCGCCTTCGCGCCTCTCTCTGGCTGAAGGGGCCCGCCGTCCTTGGGCCGTACAGGAGGGGATCGTGGATGACGTCGTAGCTGGCGTGGCTACAGTGCCGGGCCGCACGGGAGACATCCCTCCCGTACGGCCTCCTGTAGCCATGCCCGCCTCGGGCTTCGGGGGTCGTGGGCCGCACTGTGGCCATGCCCCGTCAGGTCGTCGTTATGTAGGAGTGGTTGTGGTCTTGGCCGGCTTCTAGGAGTCGGCGTCCTTCTTGGCCGGCTTCTTGGAGTCGGTGAGGCTGGGTCGCCTTCCGGGAGTCGGCTTTAGTGGTAGCCGGCCGGGGAAGGCGGCCCAAATGCTTGGAGTGCATGAAGGCCCAAAGGCCTGATAAATTTTCTGAAGAGCCAGGGGTAGCCAGTATGGCTACCCGTGGCCACTTACTCCGACACCGTGGATGAACAGTCCCAGGTGGAGGCTGGAGGAGGTCGACGGTGGATGAACAGTAGCCCGTGGAGGCTGGAGGGGGTCGACGGTGGAGATGAACAGTATCCCGTGGAGTCCCGTTTTGCGGTACGCCACACCCCTCCCGATGAACAGGACCCCCGTTTCGACCGTAGCGCTCCAACACAAGTCCGTTTCCTCCGTTTTGCGGTACGCCACAGCCGTCCCAATCAACAGGACCCCCGTTTCGACCGTAGGAGGTCCGTTTCCTCCGTTTTGCGGTACGCCAGACCCCTGCCGATGAACAGGATCCCGTTTCGAATGTGGCAAGTCGAACACAAGGCCGTTTCCTCCGTTCTGCAGTACGCCAGGCCTCGTTTCCATCGGCAGTTCCATCCAAGCCCTCCCGTTGAACACGACGACGCATTCCGTTCCGACCCAGCCGGTTGGCTCCCCATGAACACAACGACGACGCTGTTTCTCCGTTCCGACCTAGCCATGTACACGAGCCCTGGCCGTACGTATGCGCGAGTAGGCGTTCGAGACTCTGCCCGTATGTACGTACGTGGCCGTATTTTCTTTCTTGCACACTGGCCGCTGTACGTATGTGTACATGCTACGTGCGCGCCTCTACTACGACACGTGCACGCCTCTACATCGACTAGTATGTATGTACACGTTCACAATCAGAATGACAACGCTACGTACGCTTCGACCAGGTGGGTCCCGACTGTCAGGCACTTCCTTGCGTGCAAAGATGTAGCTGGTGGGTCCCAGCAGTCAGGGGGTGAATCGTCTTTTTTTTGCCCGGACGCACTTCCTTGCATGCGAAGATGTAGCTGGTGGGTCCTAGCAGTCAGGGGGAAACATTTTTTTCGCGAAATATGGTGGCCCGTCCGGTGGGTCCCGCTGTCAGGTGGAGGAATAATTATTTTGCGCGTAATAAGGAGGCACTTCCTTGCTGCGGCCGTGGACCTAGCTGTCAGCCTCTCCACGTACAGTACTCTTCCGATGGAAGTCGTTCCTTGACCACGTTGACCACGCCGCGCCGAGAGCACCAGGGCGGTGGACGACGGCGAGGCCTAAGAAGGGGACGACGCGAAGCCGGGGAAGACGCGACAGTGGAAGCCCGCGCGGAGAGGAGTGCGAGGGTCCACTGGTTCGGTTGCGGTGTGAGGCTGCCGCCGCCGCAGGGCCTGGCCAGCGGTTGGAATAGTAGGGGCTGGTGAGGCCTCCACGGCGGCACAGCCGGCCACGGGAGGCAGGAGCATGCGGCACGACCGGCGCTGCTTTGGGTGGCTGGAGCAAGAAGACCAGAGGTTGAAGAAGCACTCCGGCCGTTGCATGGACATCGTAAGGTCACTGGAGCTAGAATCGCTCATATTTACTAAGTTTGCAAAGCACTCCGTCCCCGTCAACTTAGTAGGCCCACAAGTCAGCCACCCACCAAGGTGGGTCCCAACTAGCAGGGGGAGTATTCATTTTTTGTGCGTAATAAGGAGGCACTTCCGGTGGGTCCGAGCTGAGAGCAGGGGGAACGTTTTATTCGCGAAATATGGTGGCCCATCCGGTGGGTCCCAGCAGTCAGGGGGGAAACATTTTTTCACCAAATACGG
The DNA here is from genome assembly GCF_018294505.1 of Triticum aestivum. Classification (NCBI taxonomy): domain Eukaryota; kingdom Viridiplantae; phylum Streptophyta; class Magnoliopsida; order Poales; family Poaceae; genus Triticum; species Triticum aestivum. The sequence goes on along the minus strand of NC_057808.1, from coordinate 413,887,053 downwards.
TGGCCCGTCCGGTGGGTCCGTGCTGTCAGGTGGAGTAATAATTATTTTCCGCGTAATAAGGAGGCACTTCCTTGCGGCTGCCATGGACCCAGCTGTCAGCCTCTCCACGTACAGTACTCTTCCGATGGAAGTCGTTCCTTGACCACGTTGACCATGCTGCGCCGAGAGCACCAGGGCGGTAGACGACGGCGAGGCCTAGGAAGGGGACGACACAGAGCCGGGGAAGACGCGGCAGTGGATGCCCACGCGTAGATGACTATGAGGGTTCACTGGTTCGCTGCGGTGTGAGGCTGCCGTCGCCGCAGAATAACAGGGGGTGTGGGTGAGTAGAGGGATGGCCTGGCCAGCGGTGGGAGCAGTAGGGGGCGGTGAGGCCTCCGCCGCATCGCAGCCGGCCACGGGAGGCAGGAGCACGAGGCACGACCGGCACTGGTTTGGGTGGCTGGAGCAAGAAGACAAGAGGTTGAAGAAGCACTACGGCCGTTGTATGGACATCGTACGGTCACTTGAGCCAGAATCATGCATATTGACTAAGCTGACAAAGCCCTCCGTCCCCGTCAACTTCGTAGGCCCACAAGTCAGCCTGCCACTATACTAGGTCCCAGCTAGCAGGGGGAGTATTCATTTTTTGTGCGTAATAAGGAGGCACTTCCTTGCGTGCGAAGATATAGCTGGTGGGTCCGAGCTGTCAGCGGCGGTAACATTTTTTTCGAGAAATACAGAGCCCCTTTCGGTGGGTCCCAGATGTCAGGTGGAGGAATCATTATTTTGCGCGTAATAAGGAGGCATTTCCTTGCGTGCGGCCTGATAACCCACAAGTATAGGGGATCAATTGTAGCCTCTTTCGATAAGTAAGAGTGTCGAACCCAACGAGGAGCTAAAGGTAGAACAAATATTCCCTCAAGTTCTATCGACCACCGATACAACTCTACGCACACTTGACGTTCGCTTTACCGGAAACAAGTATGAAACTAGAAGTACTTTGTAGGTGTTGTTGGATAGGTTTGCAAGAAAGTAAAGAGCGCGTAAATAAAAGCTAGGGGCTGTTTAGATAAGGACACAACTAAATTAGTTTTAGTAGAGAGCTTTTTGTTACGAGAAAGTTATTTGTCCCTAGGCAATCGATAACTAGACCGGTAATCATTATTGCAATTTTATTTGAGGGAGAGGCATAAGCTAACATACTTTCTCTACTTGGATCATATGCACTTATGATTGGAACTCTAGCAAGCATCCGCAACTACTAAAGATCATTAAGGTAAAACCCAACCATAGCATTAAAGTATCAAGTCCCCTTTATCCCATACGCAAACAACCTACTTACTCGGGTCTGTGCTTCTGTCACTCACGCCACCCACCATAAGAAAATCATGAACATATTGCAAACCCTACAGCGGGGATCCCTCATGCTTGCGCGACACGGAGAGCACCATAGGACAGCACCAATAATAAAACATGCAACTCAAACCAATCTTGATCATCAAATAGCCCATAGGACAAAACGGATCTACTCAAACATCATAGGATGGCCATACATCATTGGGAAATAATATATAGCGTTGAGCACCATGTTTAAGTAGAGATTACAGCGGGTAAGAGAGAGGTTACACCGCTTCATAGAGGGGGGAAGAGTTGGTGATGATGGCGGTGAAGTTGTTGGTGAATATTGCGGTGATGATGATGGCCACGGCAGCGTTCTGGCGCCACCGGAAGAGAAGGGGAGAGGGGGCCCCCTTCGTCTTCTTCTTCCTTGACCTCCTCCCTAGATGGGAGAAGGGTTTCCCCTCTGGTCCTTGGCCTCCATGGCGTGGGAGGGGCGAGAGCCCCTCCGAGATTGGATCTGTCTCTCTGTTTCTCTCTGTTTCTGCGTTCTGCCCATTCACCGTTTCGTATATATATATATATATATATATATATATATATATATATATATATATGGAGATCCGTAACTCCGATTGGACTGAAACCTTCGCCGTGATTTTTTACCAAAAATTAGCTTTCTTGCGGCCGAAGAAGGGCATCAACCGCCTTACGTGTGGCCCACGAGGGTCAGGGGCGCCCCCTGCCTCGTGGCCACCTCGGGCACCGTCTCGCGTGGATTTTTCTTCCGGAATTTTCCAAATATTCCAAAAATAAGCTCCGTCCATTTTTATCCCGTTTGGATTCCGTTTGATATGGATATTCTGCGAAACATAAAACATGCAACAAACAGGAACTGTCATTGGGCACTAGATCAATATGTTAGTCCCAAAAATAGTATAAAAAGTTGCCAAAAAGTATATGAAAGTTGAATAATATTGGCATGGAACAATCAAAAATTATAGATACGACGGAGACGTATCAGCATCCCCGAGCTTAATTCCTGCTTGTCCTCAAGTAGGTAAATGATAAAAAAGGATAATTTTTGATGTGGAATGCTACCTAGCATAATCTTGATCATATGTCTAATCATGCCATGAGTATTAAGACACGAGTGATTCATAAAAACAATAATACTTCAAGCATACCAACCAAGCAATTATGTCTTATTGAAATAACATAGCCAAACAAAGCTCATCCCTACAAAATCATATAGTCTGGCTATGCTCCATCTTCACCACACAAAATATTCACATCATGCACAACCCCGATGACAAGCCAAGCAATTGTTTCATACTTTTGACGTTTCTCAAACCTTTTCAACTTTCACGCAATACATGAGCATGAGCCATGGACATAGCACTATAGGTGGAATAGAATATGATGATGGGGGTTATGTGGAGAAGACAAAAAAAGATAGTCTCACATCAACTAGGCGTATCAACGGGCTATGGAGATGCCCATCAATAGATATCAATGTGAGTGAGTAGGGATTGCCATGCAACGGATGCCCTAAGAGCTATAAGTGTATGAAAGCTCAAACTCAAACTAAGTGGGTGTGCATCCAACTTGCTTGCTCATGAAGACCTAGGGCATTTGAGGAAGCCCATCGTTGGAATATACAAGCCAAGTTCTATAATGAAAATTCCCACTAGTATATGAAAGTGATAACTCAAGAGACTCTCTATATGAAGAACATGGTGCTACTCTGAAGCACAAGTGTGGTAAAGGATAGTAACATTGCCCCTTCTCTCTTTTTCTCTCATTTTTTTGTTTTTTTGGGCCTTCTCTTTTTTTGGCCTTTCTCTCGTTCTTTTTTTTCGTCCAGAGTCTCATCCCGACTTGTGGGGGAATCATAGTCTCCATCACCCTTTCCTCACTGGGGCAATGCTGTAATAATGATGATCATCACACTTTTATTTAATTACAACTCAATATCTATAACAAAGGTATGAGTCTATATGAATGCCTCCGGCGGTGTACGGGGATGTGCAATGATCTAGCGTAGCAATGACATCAAAAAACGGACAAGCCATGGAAACATCATGCTAGCTATCTTACGATCATGCAAAGCAATATGACAATAAATGCTCAAGTCATGTATATGATGATGATGGAAATTGCATGGCAATATATCTCGGAATGGCTATGGAAATGCCATAATAGGTAGGTATGGTGGCTGTTTTGAGGAAGATATAAGGAGGTTTATGTGTGATAGAGCGTATCGTATCACGGGGTTTGGATGCACTAGCGAAGTTTGCACCAACTCTCAAGGTGAGAAAGGGCAATGCACGGTACCGAAGAGGCTAGCAATGATGGAAGGGTGAGAGTGCGTATAATCCATGGACTCAACATTAGTCATAAAGAACTCACATACTTATTGCAAAAGTCTATTAGCTATCGAAACAAAGTACTACGCGCCTGCTCCTAGGGGGATAGATTGGTAGGAAAACACCATCGCTCGTCCCCAACCGCCACTCATAAGGAAGACAATCAATAAACACCTCATGCTCCAACTTCGTTACATAACGGTTCACCATACGTGCATGCTACGGGACTTGCAAACCTCAACACAAGTATTTCTCAATTTCACAATTACTCAACTAGCACGACTCTAATGTCACCACCTTTATATCGCAAAACTATTGCATGGAATCAAACATATCATATTCAGTGATCTACAAGTTTTATGTAGGGTTTTAGGACTAACCATGTGAATGACCAGTTCCTGTCATCTCTCTAAATAGATATAAGTGAAGCACGAGAGTTTAATTGTTTCTACAAAAGATATGCCCACGCTCTAACAAATATAAGTGAAGCAAAAGAGCATTCAACAAATGGCGGTTGTCTAAGTGAAGTGAAACAGGCAATCCAAGCTTCAAATGATATAAGTGAAGCACATGAAGCATTCTATAAAGCCATACTCAAAAGATATAAGTGAAGTGCAATGAGCATTCTATAAATCAACCAAGGACTATCTCATACCAGCATGGTGCATACCAGCATGGTGCATAAAAGAAAAGTGAAAACTAAATGTAAAAGACGCTCCAAGATTTGCACATATCACATGAATGAAACGAATCCGAAAACATACCGATATTTGTTGAAGAAAGAAGGGATGCCTTCCGGGGCATCCCCAAGCTTAGATGCTTGAGTCTCCTTGAATATTTACTTGGGGTGCCTCGGGCATCCCCAAGCTTGAGCTCTTGCCTCTCTTCCTTCTTCTCACATCGAAACCTTCTCGATCATCGAACACTTCATCCACACAAAACTTCAACAGAAAACTCGGTAAGATCCGTTAGTATAATAAAGCAAATCACCACTCTAAGTACTGTTGCAAACCAATTCATATTTTATTTTTGCATTGTGTCTACTGGAATATAACTTTTTCATGGCTTAATCCACTGATATAAATTGATGGTTTCATCAAAACAAGCAAACTATGCATCAAAAACAGAATCTGTCTAAAACAGAACAGTCTGTAATAATCTGAACATTCACCATACTTCTGATACTTTAAAAATTCTGAAAAAATTAGGAAAAATAAAATATTTGTATAGAAAGACACTGCAAAAAGAATCAGAACCATTTGACGTTCCAGTAAAACATTAAAAATCGCGCACTACAGCCAAAGTTTCTGTCCTGCACCGTACAAACCAACAAGTATTGTAAACATCCTAAAGGCAAACCTTGGCACATTATTTTTATAATACAATGGAATTGTACAAGGGGATAATTATTTTTGTTGAAAAGTTTCTGTAATCAAGATTCACAAAGTTGCCGTGAGCATGAACAAAGTTCAAGGAGCTCTCCCACTTCAACAATGCTTGTCTTTCTCACTTTCACTTTCCTTTTTGAAAAGTTTTGGGTTCCCCTCTTTATTTTTGTTGTTTTTAAACTATATGAAAGCACTCAACAGAAATAAATGACTCTCTAAAACTTCCGGGTTGCCTCCCTGGCAGCGCTTTCTTTAAAGCCATTAAGCTAGGCATATAGTGCTCAAGTAATGGATCCACCCGGATCCCAAGGTATATCAAAGCCAATTTTAATTAAAAAATGATTTGTAATTTAGTAATGAGCACAAGGCAACATATATCATGCAACAACGAAGTCTAACTCTCTTCCTATGCATCGGCGTGTCATAAAAGAACAATTCATGCACGCAAAGTAAAGGCCAATGCATAGTATAAGCAGTTTCTTGCAATTCTATCGTGTTGGAAACATAGAGAGGTGGAGATATAGTTCCTCTCTCATAATAATTGCAAGGAGGAGCAGCAAGCACATGCATATTATATCTATCAAAATCATCATGTGCAACGGTAAAAGGCAACCCATCAATATAATCCTTAATAAGTGCAAACTTCTCCGATATAGTGTAGTCGGGAGAATTCAAAAAGATAATAGGACTATCATGCGTGGGTGCAATAGCAACAATTTCATGCATAACATAAGGAACTATAGCAAGTTCATCCCCATAAGCATAATTCATATTGGCATCTTGGCCAGAAGCATAGCAAGCATCATCAAAAAGGGATATTTCAAGAGAATCAATGGGATCATAATAGTCATCATAGCAATCCTCCTTCGGTAAGCACGAAGGGAAATTAAACAATGTATGAGTTGAAGAGTTACTGTGATTAGAAGGTGGGCACGGGTAGCTAATCCGCTCTTCCTCCTTTTGTTCTTCGCTCTCCTCATCATCTTTTTCATCCAATGAGCTCACAGTTTCATCAATTTCTTCTTCCATAGACTCCTGCAAAATATTAGTCTCTTCTTGGACAGCGGGGTAGTCCTCAATATATGGTTCAACATAGGCATTAGAAGCATAATTATCATAGCAATATTTAAGTATGGCAAAGTTTTCAGATTTGTAAAGAGTAGCATCATACGTTTCAATCAAAGAAGCAATTTCATAAGCACCCTTAAAAGCAACAAATTGTTCAATTTGTTGAATATCACAGTAATTATAAACACCCTTAGCATTCGAAGATAGGATTCCATTATCAATAAACTCACATTGGTAGGGGAGGTGTTTCTTAGGGTTTTCAGAACAACAAGTAACATCATACATATAACATAAATTCCAAGCATAGCATTGCAAACGATGAATTTGACCCAATAGAATTTTCCCTTTTTCAGATATTCGGTGTCGCACATGACAAGCATGCTCATCTAAAGATTTCCCCCCAACTAAGCTAGTTGGGGTTTCAGCACGAGCACAAAGGGATCGAAGATGATCCAAGTAAAAAGCTTCAGGAGTGTGATAGATTTTGAGTGGTTCTTCAACCATTGGTTCAGTAGGTACAACTAATTTTTTTGGTATTTTGCGTTTCCTACCCATAACTAAAGATAGAAAACAACTAAGAATGGCAAATAAAAATTACTTAGTGATAAAGCAAACAAGCACACACGAGAATATTCACCCCACGCTATGACTCCCCGGCAACGGCGCCAGAAAAAGGTCTTGATAACCCACAAGTATAGGGGATCAATTGTAGCCTCTTTCGATAAGTAAGAGTGTCGAACCCAACGAGGAGCTAAAGGTAGAACAAATATTCCCTCAAGTTCTATCGATCACCGATACAACTCTACGCACACTTGATGTTCGCTTTACCGGAAACAAGTATGAAACTAGAAGTACTTTGTAGGTGTTCTTGGATAGGATTGCAAGAAATTAAAGAGCGCGTAAATAAAAGCTAGGGGCTGTTTAGATAAGGACACAACTAAATTAGTTTTAGTAGAGAGCTTTTTGTTACGAGAAAGTTATTTGTCCCTAGGCAATCGATAACTAGACCGGTAATCATTATTGCAATTTTATTTGAGGGAGAGGCATAAGCTAACATACTTTCTCTACTTGGATCATATGCACTTATGATTGGAACTCTAGCAAGCATCCGCAACTACTAAAGATCATTAAGGTAAAACCCAACCATAGCATTAAAGTATCAAGTCCCCTTTATCCCATACGCAAACAACCTACTTAGTCGGGTCTGTGCTTCTGTCACTCACGCCACCCACCATAAGCAAATCATGAACATATTGCAAACACTACAGCGGGGATCCCTCACGCTTGCGTGACACGGAGAGCACCATAGGACAGCACCAATAATAAAACATGCAACTCAAACCAATCTTGATCATCAAATAGCCCATAAGACAAAACGGATCTACTCAAACATCATAGGATAGCCATACATCATTGGGAAATAATATATAGCGTTGAGCACCATGTTTAAGTAGAGATTACAGCGGGTAAGAGAGAGGTCACACCGCTGCATAGAGGGGGGAAGAGTTGGTGATGATGGCAGTGAAGTTGTTGGTGAAGATTGCGGTGATGATGATGGCCACGGCAGCGTTCCGGCGCCACCGGGAGAGAAGGGGAGAGGGGGCCCCTTCGTCTTCTTCTTCCTTGACCTCCTCCCTAGATGGGAGAAGGGTTTCCCCTCTGGTCCTTGGCCTCCATGGCGTGGGAGGCGTGGGAGGGGCGAGAGCCCCTCCGAGATTGGATCTGTCTCTCTGTTTCTCTCTGTTTCTGCGTTCTGTCCTGCTGCCCTTTCACAGTTTCGTATATATGTGGAGATCCGTAAGTCCGATTGGACTGAAACCTTCGCCGTGATTTTTTAACAAAAATTAGCTTTCTTGCGGCTGAAGAAGGGCATCAACCGCCTTACGGGTGGCCCACGAGGGTCAGGGGCGCGCCCAGGGGGGCAGGGGCGCCCCCCTGCCTCGTGGCCACCTCGGGCACCGTCTCGAGTGGATTTTTCATCCGGAATTTTCCAAATATTCCGAAAATAAGCTCCGTCCGTTTTTATCCCGTTTGGATTCCGTTTGATATGGACATTCTGCGAAACATAAAACATGCAACAAACAGGAACTGGCACTGGGCACTGGATCAATATGTTAGTCCCAAAAATAGTATAAAAAATTTCCAAAAAGTATATGAAAGTTGAATAATATTGGCATGGAACAATCAAAAATTATAGATACGACGGAGACGTATCACGACCGTGGACCCAGCGGTCAGCCTCTCCACGTACAATCCACTTCAGATGCATGTCGGTCGTTGACCATGTTGACCAGGCCGCGCCGAGAGCACCAGGGCAGTGGACGACGGCGAGGCCTAGGAAGGGAACGACATGGAGGCAGGGAAGACTCGGCAGTTGTTTCCCACGCGGAGGGTGAGGGAGTCCTGGACTAAGGGGTCCTCGGGCGTCCGGCCTATTATCCATGGCCCAGACTGATGGGCTGTGAAGACGTGAAGGCCGAAGACTGTACCCGTGTCCGAATTGGACTCTCCTTGGCGTGGAAGGCAAGCTAGGCGACCAACTATGAAGATTCCCTCCGATGTAACCGACCCTATGTAACCCTAGATCCCTCCGGTGTCTATATAAACTAGAGGGCGTAGTCCGGAAGGCGGATACTCATTACCATAGTCATATAGGCTAGGCCTCTAAGGTTTAGCCATTACGATCTCGTGGTAGATCAACTCTTGTAACACTCATATTCATCAAGATCAATCAAGCAGGAAGTAGGGTATTACCTCCATAGAGAGGGCCCGAACCTGGGTAAACATCGTGTCCCCCGTCTCCTGCAACCATCGACCCTAGACGCACAATTCGGGACCCCCTACCCGAGATACGCCGGTTTCGACACCGACATTGGTGCTTTCATTGAGAGTTCCATTGTGCCGTCGACAAAAGGTTCGATGGCCCCTTCAATCATCGATAGTGACGCCGTCCAAAGGGAAACCTTCCTTCCCGGACAGATCTTTGTGTTCGGCGGCTTCGTACTGCGGGCCAACTCGCTTAGCCATCTAGAGCAGGTCGATAGCTACGCCCCTAGCCATCAGGTCAGATTTGGAAGCTTGAATTACGTCGCAGACATCCGTGGAGACTTGATCTTCGACGGATTTGAGACCGCGGCGATCGCTCCCCCTCGCTCCGATAAACATGACTTAAATCTGTCCTCGGACCACAATCAGGGTATAATTCCTCATACTGTTCCAGCCTCGGATCCTGAGCAGAACATGCCATCCGGGGCCACGGAATCCGCGGCGTTGGAGCTGCGTACAGGCTCAACCTCATACAATACCCGCGTAACCGGAACCCCGGGATCGTTTCCGGCTATAAGCTCCGAACTGCGTACACCTGCGGACGCCGAACTTGATCGTTTATCGATCTTCGAATTCAGCGCCGCAGACATCTTTCAGCACTCACCTTTGGGCGATGTGCTAAACTCTTTTAAGAACTTGTCCTTGGCGGGAGACTCACAGCCGAACTACGTCCGGTTCGAACTAGGGGCTGAATATGGCAAATTCAGCTTCCCTCCCGCCACCCACTCTATAGCCACTGTCAAAGACTTAACCGATGAGCTTGATTATGGCTCTGAAGACATCAACAGTATGGACGACGATGCCGACAAGGAGCAAGGCCAGGCCCCGCCATTCACTGGACGATGGACGACCACCTCCTCATATGACGTCTACATGGTAGACACGCCGAAAAATAGCGGCGATGACAAGGAAAATCCGGCCAAGGAGGACCCTCCTAAAACACAACCAAAGAGCCGTCGTCTGCGGCGCCGCTCTAAGTCCCGCCGCAGCAGGGATAGCAACACCGGCACAGGAGACGACAACACTCCGGATGGTGCCGAGGACACAGAAGAACCCGATGAACAAACCGCCGAACGAAACAATCGGGAATCAGGACATGCCAGCCCAGACGAACAGGCCATAGAAGAAGACTCGGAGGACGATAGTTACCGTCCGCCCTCCGAGGAGGAGACGAGCCTCGGCAACGAAGACTTCATCGTGCCTGAGGATCCCCTGGAGTAGGAGCGCTTTAAGCTTTAGCTCATAGCCACCGCAAGGAGCCTGAAAAAGAAACAGCAGCAGCTTCAAGCCGAACAAGATCTGCTCGTCGATAGATGGACTGATGTCCTGACAGCCGAAGAATATGGCCTCAAGCGCCCAGCCAAGAGCTACCCGAAATGCAGACTGCTAGCTCAGTTCGATGAGGAGGCGCCTGAGCTCATATCTCCCTCGCGCAATGTGGAACGACCACCACGTGGTCGAGACAGTGCGACGGACCGACCACCCCGCGGTCGGGATAAAGCGGCAACTCAGGCCGAGCAGCAGCCTGCCCCACCGCCCCGTAGAAATAGAGACGGAACGATTCGGGGTCACACGTACGACCTCTGGCAAACAATGGACAGTAGAGCAGGACATACAAGATCGATCTACGGATCGCGAGGACGTGCCTCGAGACACGACGACGGCTACCTATTCGGACATGGTAAACCTAACCACGACCAGGCCAAATGCCGCAGACAGACTCCATCAGAGCTACGTCGCGATGTGGCCCGATATAGAGACGCTGCACACCCTCTCTGCTTCACAGATGAAGTACTGGATCATGAATTTCCCGAGGGGTTCAAGCCCGTCAATATTGAATCGTACGACGGAACAACCGATCCCGCAGTATGGATCGAGGATTTCATTCTCCACATCCACATGGCCCGAGGAGACGATCTCCATGCCATCAAATACCTCCCACTAAAGCTCAAAGGGCCAGCCAGACACTGGTTAAACAACCTGCCTGAAAATTCCATTAGCAGCTGGGAGGACTTGGAGGAAGCTTTTCTCGACAACTTCCAAGGTACTTATGTCCGGCCACCAGACGCCGATCACTTAAGTCATATAGTTCAACAACCTGGAGAATCAGCCAGAAAATTCTGGACTAGGTTCCTCACCAAAAAGAACCAGATCGTTCACTGTCCAGATGCCGAAGCCCTAGCAGTCTTCAAACACAGCATCCGTGACGAATGGCTCGCCCGCCACCTCGGCCAGGAAAAGCCGAAATCCATGGCAGCCCTTACGGCACTCATGACCCGCTTTTGCGCGGGTGAAGATAGTTGGCTGGCTCGTAGTAAAAACACGGCCAACGAGGCAGTCCCCTCTGAGGCCAAAAGCAGCACCGGCAAGCTCCGACGCAATAGACACAAACGCCGAAGCAATGACAATAACACCAATGACACTACGGTTCACGCCGGATTCAGTGGTTCCATGTCCGGCCAGCGGAAGAAGCCCTATAAAAGGAACAGCGAGGGACCATCCAGCTTGGACCGCATACTCGACCGTTCATGCCAGATACATGGCACCCCAGACTAGCAAGCCAACCATACCAACAGAGATTGTTGGGTTTTTAAGCAGGCCGGCAAGCTAAATGCCGAGAACAAGGAAAAGGGATCACAAAGTGAGGACGATGACGAAGAGCCCCGGCAGCCGAACACTGGGGGCAGAAGAAATTTCCCCCTCAAGTCAAAATGGTGAACATGATATACGCTACACACATCCCCAGAAGGGAGCGCAAGTGCGCACTCAGGGAAGTCTACGCGGTAGAGACAGTCGCCCCAAAATTCAATCCGTGGTCGTCATTCCCGATCACCTTTGATCGTCGAGATCATTCAACAAGTATCCGCCATGGCGGCTCGGCTGCACTGTCCTTGACCCAATCATCGACGGATTTCACCTGACACGGGTCCTAATGGATGGTGTTAGCAGCCTCAACCTGCTCTATCAGGATACAGTGCGCAAAATGGGCATCAATCCCTCACGAATCAAACCCACAAAGACTACCTTTAAAGGAGTTATACCTGGCATAGAGGCCCATTGTACGAGTTCGATCACGCTGGAGGTGGTCTTCGGTTCCCCAGACAACTTCCGAAGCGAGGAGTTAATCTTCGATATCGTCCCCTTCTGCAGCGGCTACCGCGCACTGCTCGGACGAACCGCGTTCGCTAGATTCAATTCGGTGCCACACTATACTTATCTCAAGCTCAAGATGCCCGGTCCACGTGGCGTCATAACAGTCAATGGAAATACGGAACGCTCCCTCCGCACAGAGGAGCACGCCGCCGCCCTAGCATCAGAAGTTCAGAGCGGCCTTTTCAAGCAGAACCACAATCCGGCTGCCGAGCCCTTGGACACCGTTAAGAAGGTCCGGACCACTCTACAACAGGACAGCTCGGCTCGTCAAGAGCTCGATTAGCAATTCGGCCTCCGTCCCAGCCCCAATATGGTAGTGGCATTCGTACCACACGTACATAATTACGCACTGTAAATTCCATGGGCATTGACGGAGGCACAGCTAGCTTGTGGTCCATAGTACGACCCGACCGACCCCAGACCCACACATACTTTCACCTTTTTTCTTTTTATTTGTTTTAGGTTCCTTTTCCCGCGGGCCTGGTCGCTAGTCCTTTCGAAGGATCGGCATACAAAGGCGGCAAGCAACATAGGTGTGTAGGGTAACCTCTATACGTTCTTCTTGGCGGTATTTCTACTTATTTCTCAGGACCCGCACGCTGCGCCCTCTTGATTCCGGCATGTTAAATAGCCCGGATGCTTATCACACTATTTGTACAAGATACACCTCGACGTATCCATCCAGTTATAATGAAAATGGTTTGCGGCCCAGTCTCTGTGGTTTTCGCTTCTTACTTCATTTTATTTCGATTTGCTTACCGACCGCATCCGTACACTTTGGTACGTCTCATATTCGCCAGGGGCTCCCCATCGCCCCATAATACGGCAGCAAAGTCCGAACACTTCTTATAGATAAGTTCGGCACCCTGAATTTAGCATTATATGCATTGGCTCCGAATCATGTCTTTGGTCAATAGTTGGGTTGCCCGGCTCCTGTGCTTGCTACCCTACGTTCTGATACATCGCCTTGGGTAATAAAGGGAGAACTACTGCGATTGTGCCCTGGTCTAAACCGGATGAGCACCTCAGTAGAGAAAGCCGAAAACTGACTGTCATGATGCGGCGAGAGCCGGTCAGCTGTTCGGAGGTCACAAATCGTTGGAGATTTTTTCTGCATTCCGCGAAGGATCGGTACTTCCCGATCAGACGCTGACAGCACTCTGGTTTGTATACCAGGGGCTGCGCACATGTTTTATTATAAAACTCCTATGGCTAAGTGAGGGCGTTTAAGCCACATAGTCTGATTGCCTGGTTCGTTGCGCTAAACAACTCCTTCAAGGACCATATAATTGGATAAAGATTGTTTAGATTCCATCCCGAACACCTCCGTACTACCTACGTGAGGGCAGAAGCCGACGGCTGGCCAACCCTCAGATTTCATACAACACGGCCGCATGGGAGGAAACAATTAAAACATAACAAGCATTATATTACAAACCGACTTTGTTTTTATCATAAAAGGCATGGACAAAACACGAGTGCATTCATTTGAATACAAAGTCATGCCCGCACTGCACCGCTGCAAGTCGAGACCCTTCTAGGACATCCGCAAAATATCGCTCGGGTGTGCAGTGCTCCTTGCCCTCTGGCGGCCCCTTGGCCACCTCGACGGCGTCCATCTTTGCCCACCACATCTTGCAACGGGCGAAGGCCATGCGGGCACCTTCGATGCAGACTGATCGCTTGACGATGTCTAGCCGAGGACAGGCTTCGACCACCCGCTTCACGAGGCCAAAATAACTACTGGGTATCGCCTCGGCCGGCCACAACCGTATTATTAAATCCTTCATGGCCAGTTCGGCCACCCTGTGCAGTTTGACCAGCTGCTTCAGCAGATCGGTAAAGGGAACCGGATGTTCTGGCACAGCGTACTGCGTCCATAACAGCTTCTCCGTGGAGCTCCCCTCTTTGGCTCGGAAGAACTCCGTCGCATCGGACACGCTGCGTGGTAGATCCACAAAAGCCCCTGGGCAACTCCGAATCCGGGTTAGTAAAAGGTACTTCCTCTCCGCATACTTGCTTTGCATGTTAAATGCCTTACCTGCCGCGATCTTCTTGGCCTCATGGACCTCTTTGAGGGCGTCCTGGGCTTCATTCTGCACGGCCTCCGCGCTCTGACGAGCCTTGGCGAGCTCGGTCTTTTCGACCGATGCATCGCGCTCTAGGGCCTCGCACTTCTTCACCGCGTCCTGGAGCTCCTGCTGAACCTCGCCGACCCGGGCCTTGAGCTTCTTACGAGCAGCTTGCTGCTGGACAACCTTCCCCTCGGCTTCGGCCAGGGCCTTTTTTAGGGCATCGACCTCGGTCGCCGCCCCTACACATATTACGACAATCCGGTCAATACACACCACTTATTCTTTCCGAATACACAACAAGTCGTTACATACCTTGCTTGCCCTGGAGCTGAGTCTTCACCTCGCCGAGCTCATTCTCGGCTCGCTCCAGCCTCTGCTTCAGTTCAGAGACTTCAGCAGTATGCGAGGTCGCGGCTAACAGCGACGCCTGCTGATTCATACATATCAAGTTAGTCTCCTACAAAAAAGTATTGATCCCCTGTCCGGTCTCTCTTTCCGAACACCGGACAGTGTCTCAGGGGCTACTGTCTGCATGGGATTGTTCTCTTTCTACGCGACTTACCTCAAAACCTGTCAATAGGTTGCGGCAGGTCTCATTTAGTCCGCTCTTGGCGGACTGAACCTTCTCGATCACCGCACCCATAAGGGCACGGTGCTCGTCCACAACGGAGGCACCTCGTAGCGCCTCCATCAAGTCATTCGGCGCCCCTGGTTGGACAGGGGCCACTGGTGGAATTGGCACACCTTCCTGCTTCGAAGGAGGGTGCTTGCCAGATTCCAGAGCCGTACGGGTCTCTGGAATCGTATTCGGCTGAGGGCCGAACTGAATACGTCCCTCCTCGCCAGTCTCCATGGGGATCTGCTCCCCCATGTGTCCGGCAGCGGAGGTCTCGCCTTGTGGCGCCTCCTGGACACCGTCTTGGGCCCCTCCCCGGCTCGGAGCGGCCCTTTGGGACAACACTTTGGTGTCGTCCTTGGCCCCGGGGGAATAAGCGGGCTGCGGCGACATGCTGGCCATTTCCACCGGATCCAACGAACCCCCGATGAGGATCGCAAGATTCTATCGCGGGTCAGACTGCAATATCACGATTAACCATGTTAAAACAATAAAAAGGAGAGGCCGGGTACACTTGCATACGTGAGTCATAGTGCTTACGATGCGGCCCGCGGCTTAGTGCGGAGGCGTCGCTCCGGACTGCTGTCGACGTCCCACGCGGTGTTGACCGCAAGGGCGCCCTTCCCCTTCTTCGGCGTTCCCGCCTCCAGATTCGCAGAGGCCCCCCCTTTTCTTCTTTCCCTCCGTAGGGGGAGGGTTCTTTTTCTTCTCCTCCTCCTCCTCTTCCTCGTCATCGTGCTCAGGGACGGAGGAATGGGTTTCTTCGTCTTCGGACGTCGCGTCCGAAGTGCCCCTGCGGCGGGAGCCGCTTTTTGCCCCCTTGGCCTTCTTCTTGGCCTTCTTCTCCGACGCCTTGTATGGTGCCGGCGCCAGCATCTTCGCCAGGAGCGGGATGACTGGCTCTTTGGGCAGCGGAGCCGAACTTCGAATCCGCTCCGCTCTCTCCGTCCACTCCTGAAACAACATAGTAAAAATCAGGCATCCCCCTTGGATAGGCAAGTAGAGGGTACGCCTTAAAGATGTAAAGGACTAACCGCATCAGTGGGACGGGCGAGTCTGTGCCCGCGGTCCGAATCCGTGGCCGGTGGCTTCTCGTCGCCCTTAAACAACAACTTCAAGGCATCTTCATGAGTAGTTCCGAAGAGCCTCTCCAGGGTTTGGTGCTTCTCCGGATCAAATTCCCATAGAGGAGAACCTCGGCTTTGGCAGGGGAGGATCCGGCGGACCAGCATCACCTGGATCACGTCGATAAGCTTGAAGTTTTTACTCACCATACTCTGGATGCGCATTTGTTGCGCCAATAGTTCGTCCGACGAAGACCAGTCGGGGCCCTTTTCTATCCAAGAAGTGAGCCGCATTGGAGCACCGGACTTGAATTCCGGAGCCGCCGCCCAAGTGGCGTCGCGTGGCTCAGTGATATAGAACCATTGTTTCTGCCACTCTTGGACAGTCTCCACAAAGGTGCCCTTCGGCCATGTGACGTTGGGCATCTTGCTCACCATGGCGCCGCTGCACTGCGCGTGCTGGCCATCCACCACCTTCGGCTTCACATTGAAGACTTTGAGCCATAACCCGAAGTGGGGTTGGATGCGGAGGAAGGCCTCACACACAACAATGAATGCCGAGATGTTGAGGAAGGAGTTTGGGGCTAGATCATGGAAATCCAGCCCGTAATAGAACATTAACCCACGGACAAAAGGGTGGAGAGGAAACCCTAACCCGCGGACAAAAGGTTGGAGAGGAAACCCTAACCCACGGATGAAGTGGGGGATGAACACCATCCTCTCAGTGGGCTTCGGCATGGGGACTATTTGCCCCTTGGCTGGCAGACGGTGGGTGATTTCTTTCGCCAGATACCCGGCCGCCCGAAGCTGGGTGATATCCTTCTCCTTCACGGAGGAGGCCATCCACTTGCCCTGACCTCCGGACATGTTTGAGTGCTAGCTCGAGTGGAAGGGAGATGAGAACTTGGGCGCTGGAGCTCGAGATTGGAAGGGCGGAGATGGAGAGAAGGCGTGGGAACGGAAGATGGAATCCTTATCCCCTTATAAAGGCAGTGAATATCGAACGCCTCCCCATTCGCCTTGAAACTTGCTTATTCCCAGGGCTTATGTAAACGACACGGTTGGGTTACCCACGCCCGTATTGATGAGAATCCCGCGATAAGGGGGACACGATCTCTGCTTCGACGAGACGTGCTAATGGCCACCACGTCTCGAAACGTGGAGTGGCAGAAAAATGGTTCAGTATTATGACCGGGCTGATGTGATGTCATGTTGTAAAAAGTTGTTGGCGGATTGGACTCGTGGAAGTATTATATTCTCTCTGCGGTGGTGTGAGTTGCAGGTACGGATACTATCATCGTGTCCGAAGACTAACTTGGAGTTCGGAAAAAAGGGAACCCACCTTGCAATGCCGAAGACAAATCTGCGCGCCGGACTCCTCGTCATTGAAGCCAGGTTCAGGGGCTACTGAGGGAGTCCTGGACTAAGGGGTCCTCGGGCGTCCGGCCTATTATCCATGGGCCGGATAGATGGGCTGTGAAGACGTGAAGGCCGAAGACTCTACCCGTGTCTGGATTGGACTCTCCTTGGCGTGGAGGGCAAGCTAGGCGACCAACTATGAAGATTCCCTCTGATGTAACCGACTCTATCTAACCCTAGATCCCTCCGGTGTCTATATAAACCGGAGGGCGTAGTCCGAAGGCGGATACTCATTACCATAGTCATACAGGCTAGGCCTCTAGGGTTTAGCCATTACGATCTCGTGGTAGATCAACTCTTGTAACACTCATATTCATCAAGATCAATCAAGCAGGAAGTAGGGTATTACCTCCATAGAGAGGGCCCGAACCTGGGTAAACATCGTGTCCCCCGTCTCCTGCAACCATCGACCCTAGACGCACAGTTCAGGACCCCCTACCTGAGATCCGCCGCTTTCGACACCGACAGAGGGGAGTACGACTGTACGAGGGTTTACTGGTTCGTTTGCCATCGCCGGAGAATAACAGCAGGTGTGGGTGAGTAGAGGGATGGCTAGACCAGCGATGGGAGTACGGTGGGCGGTGAGGCCTGCGCGGTAGCACAGCCGGCCACGGCAAGGAGGGAGCAGGCAGTCCCGCCGGTGCTTGTTTGAGCGGCTGGAGCAGGAAGAGCAGAGATTGAAGAAGCACGACGGCCGTTGGATGGACATCCAACAGTCACTGCTTGTTCGTCAGCCTTTTTTTAGGAAAGCCTCAAATCTGTGGAAAACAGCATACAGCCCATCTGCCATTATTTCTAATAATTTACAGCCCATTAGCTAATTATTAAGGTTTTTTTGGAGCCCATATTCTTTTTGTTAGCATTACAGCCCATATTGTGGCTACGGTTAAAAAATTATACGAAATTTTGCATATTTCGGTGCGGTTCGAACTGTTTTTAATCCCAAAATTTCGAGTCACATTCAAACTGATTTTAAAAATAAATGTATGTTAATATAAAATCCAACAAATTATCCACGCATAAAAATTAATGCAATTTAAAATCTCGAAATGAATAAAAGAAATTTGAAACTAATTGCCGGATTATGTGTTTTAAAAATGTACAACCCATTTCTCATTACTGATAGGCCATTTTCTCGGCCAGCCGAATGAAGCTCTCCTCGTCTTGAAAGATTTGCAGCCCAACATGCCTGACAAAGTGACTTACATGGCAAATCACAAAAAACTGGGCTAGCCATTTTCAGAAAGAAAAAAAACTACTGGGCTAGTCTATGGTAAACATAAAAGAGAAGGTTGTCTAGACATGCCAGAGTGCCCCGCACAGCCCAGTTGACACCCTACTTCCGTCTCAAAAACAAATTAGATAAATTCCACTCCAATTATAGCGATTCATAAAAATGCCACTGCAATTTCCAAACTTTGAGAAATGCCACTGCAATTTTTGCAAACTTTGGAAAACGCCACTGCAATTTGCAAACTTTGAAAACGCCACTCCAGACTTCAAAAAATGCCACTGGAAATGGCATAAAATGGCATTTTTCAAAGTTTGGAAACTGCAGTGGCATTTCTCAGAAACACCAGATTTGGTGTGGCATTTATCAAATTAACCCAAAACAAAAATAACTGGGCGAGCTGGTGGGTCCCTGGTGTCAGCCGCTCGTTGTGCAGTTCTCTCGTTTATTGACTACGTTGACAATGGCATGGGACCCAGATGTAAGAAATCCATTAGGAGGAGCCATTTTTTTATTGGCTTGAAATAAGGAGGCACTTGCTTGCGTACTGCCATGACCTTGGCGGGTCCCTGCTGTCATCCTCTCCACGTAAATCATCTCCTGATTGTGTACGCATCAACTTGGTAGGCCCACAAGTCAGCCTCTAAACCCGTGGAGGACAAATACAACCCATTTTAAAAAAAATAACATCCCATTCCATACGTTCAAACGGAAAGATCAACATTCAGAGCAAAGTAACAGGTCTGATCCACATATAGAGTACTGAACTTCCACGTTGACAACCATCATAGCCAAGTTAACTATCTACTCCCACTAATACTCTAGTATTGTACAAGTACTAACTTACTCTTAGCTAACTAGACGATGCCGGCCGCCATCTGTGGTACACGCTAAACGTCGGCACCGGCGTCCTCCGCCTCGCCTCGGACTTGCCAGAGGTGTGATAGGGCGGGTTGCTCGCGCGCATTGGCCCTTTCCATGCCAGCGTGGTCCACCGAAGCTTCGGCTTCTAAGAGGGAAACCCACTTGACGAGCTGGTAGTAAAAATCAGCGTCGCGAACGCGTGCGTGCCCGACAGCCTCCAGGGCTATTTGCCGGGCGCCGGCCTCCACATAGTCGGCCGAGTTGCAAGCGCTTTGCTCGTGACTCAGAGCGTTGGTGCGCTGCTGCTCCATGTCCCGCTGGCGGCACAAATCGGCGATACGCTGCTCCTCCGCCAAGCAGTCACGCTCCAACAACTCCTGCTCCCCTGCCAGGCGGTAGCGCTCTAACAAGTCCTCGATCTCCGCATTGCCATCTAAAGACCGATAGAATGCCTCCTCCCTCCGTCTGCCTTCCGGTGAAAAACCGAACACTAGTTCCGGCGGTGACCGCCTCCGGCCTCATCTATAGCGGACAAGCGGGGGCATGGCGTACGTGGCGAGAGCGAGGATAAGTGGCGAGTGACGTCGGGCCGATGGGGGCTTATGAGGATAGGGCGAGTTGGGTCACGGTGCCACCGGAGAAGGCCGGGAAACAATACTTTTAGGCGGAAGGTAGCACGACGATCATCGGAATTCAATGCATAAGCAGGCATGGCTTAGCGCGCCAGCTTGCCATGGAAAACTAGAGAAACTGAAATTATGACTGTGCCGTCCCGTCCCGTCCGTGCTGGGTCGCACGCCGGCATGACGGTCAAACGAGTGCACTCTAATCATCTCCCTCCTTATCAATAATGATTCCACGGATTTAAAAGACCCGCCACAATTAAAGCGCATCTTTTTCGCATCAGTTAGCTGCCTTAATTACGGCCGGCTGCATGCAGGCACTCAGAATCGCTCGCAGCCAGTACGCGGAGCAGCATGCAACGAGTCGTAGCCAAGGGCATTAGTTGATGAACTTTTGCTGGGAGATAAGGCATTTGCGAACGTTTTCGCTGGCAGTTTCTTCAGATTCGCATGGCATTTTCTTCAGAGCAGTTGTCAGTTTCTTCAGAGGTAGGCATTTTTATTCAAAAAACTGCCACTTTGGATGTTGCGTCGCAACTAAAACTGCCAGGAGCGCATTAGTAGGCTAGCTAGTGATCGATCAGTAACTTGTAAACACTGAGCGAACAGAAATAAGGAACTGTTAATGCATCTCAATGTATCACAGATCATATACAAATATGTAGCTCCAAAAGCAAAGATCAGGCACTTCAGATCTTGCGTCGCAACTAAAACCAACTAGTACGATTCCCATACATAAGATCAACATGTTAATGCATCTCAATGATTCACAGATCATATACAAATATGTAGCTCCAAAAGCAAAGATCTAGAAAAAACATCTGTTCTGCCTACTAACATGGATGCTTCTCTTGGCACATTCAGTACAGACTGAAAGACAAATTTGTTTGTGAAGTATACAATTCCTCTTGCAAACGTAAGTGGTTTCACCAACAGCTGGAACCATGAGAATGAACCACACATGATGGAGGAACATCCACTGCAATATGATTTGGTCTTCTCTCGATCACACGGCGAGACTATTTTCGGAATACAAACTTTAACTTAGGCAAAATGATGCCCATTGTATAATCAGACCAAAGAATGAAGCACCGAGAGTTGGCCAATAAATAGTACAATACTAGTTTTCTGCAGTCCATGAAGTGACTATCCAATCTTTCTGTGTCTATTTTCAAATGGCACTGCATGCAGTGACTATACTATTCTCTTGTGCAGTTCAACCAAAATTGCGGTCACTTCGTGTGTTAGCCAAATAGCAACGGGCAGACATCTCTGTCTGCACAAATATCAAGCAGCTAGTAAACATATACCCCACCTTGTATTTTCGGTTTAAACATGTCTCTTCCGCTTAGCATCTGTCATGTTTTGCACTGGACAATTTGATACAGTCATGTTTTGCCCTGGACAATTTCATACTGAATTGATTTGCTCATTCAGAGCAAAAATATAGCGCCTATTCTTCATCAGACCAAGGATATCCATGTTCGCAGTGATGGAAAAGGTGAAATCGATACAACCGAAGTTGAGCATCCAATCATTGAATCCTGTCCTGCACCTCCAATGTAGGTCCACCCTGCCAATAAATTCACATGCAAACCACTAGTATTACTATCTAATGACAGTGCAAAAAGAGTAGCAAGATAGTAGCAAACCATGTACCTTCCTAATGAACAGCTCATAGTGCCACCAATTGGATATAAAGGTTTGGAAGAAAACATGCTCCTAATGTTGAACCAGTTGGAATTTTTGTGCAGTTCCACTAAAATCGAGCATCCCTGTTTGCATAGATATTGAAAGTGTGATTACTATAAAAAGTGGCACTAGTTGAAGCATAGACTCACAAATATAAGCATTCCAATTTCTTAATGGGAAAAGGTAGCAAGACTATTTCTAACCACCTGTTTGAAGGAATAAATAAGGCAACAGCGGCTGATGTCAGAAAGGCATATATAGTTCTTTCTGAAAGAATGATCGATTCCTGACCTTTCCTCTTATTTTAAGCATATTTTGTGCAGTTCAACTAAAATAAAATGCCATCACCACCTTGACAATTCAGTGACACTATACAAAAGGAAATGACTTAACATTACATCATGATGTCAGGTATGTAGTCGACAGGCATTAGAGACAAACTTACAGACCTCCTCCGATAACATAATGAACATTAATTTTAACTAAGGTGTGACTAGCTTTACCGGGATAATTTGAGTGAACTCTACACCCTCTGTTCCTTAATATAAGACGTTTTCGCGGTTCAATTTAAAGTACCCAAACGTCTAGTATTTAGAAAAACAGGTAGTAGTTTTCTTGAGCACATATCTGGGAAAGCATGCCACACTTTATTTATGTCCATACGCTAATGCAACACCATTCGAAATTTCGAATACTACAAATATACACTAATTCAGTGGCTAGTGCAACAGTAGAGGAGTTATTTTATTACAGGGTACAGTACAATGGTTTTACTGAACAGATTTCAATAAACTCTAGCACTAGAAGATTTCTATAAGAATTAATAATACAAAATGTAAAGGTAACACGTTTCAGCATTGGTATGCCAGCTGTGCATGAGCATTAAACCAAATACAAAAGTATGAAGGTAACTAGCATTATTAACTAATGACAGTATAAAAAAATTGCAAACCATGTACCTCCAAGGTAAATATCATTTTGAACTCGGGGGGGGGGGGACCTTAAAAATTGCTATCCCAATCTTAATAATCGATCAAACATAAAAACTTGATCGAACGAATCAAGAGAACAGCCAGAGGAGGAGGTGCCCACTCTTGACCTTTCCTCTTGTCTTCATATTTTTTGTGCAGTTTAACCAAAATAAAATGACATCAGCGCCTTGGCATTTTGGTGACACTGTACAAAAAAATTAACTTATGTCATGAAAGTGAGGTATGTAATCTATAAGCATTAACAGTGCAAAAATCTGAAGGTAGTAACAAGTTTCATCGTTGGTATACTGGCCATGCAACAGCATTAGAATGCCTTAGCTGAAAAATCTTTAATACATCCACAATCAACAGCTAACCCTGAAATAATCCAGTGACATTAAATGTCATTGCTTAAATTTATCGGTGGCATTAGACTGAGTGCGGCATTAGTTAAATGTGGCATCACTTTAGCAGTAGCATTGATTGACTTGACTGCTGGCGTTATACTAACAGCAAAAAAGTGACAATAAGAGCATGGGAGGCCCATACGGACAGTGGGCGCACCAGTACAATGTACCTCCACGGACGGATAGAGTGGTGAGGGAGGTATGGTTGCCCAGAGAAACAAATATCGAGGCAGCATATGTGGATTATGTCCCATTTTTGTTCTGTTTTGCCACCATTTTCCTATGTGAGGACAACAAACCGATCGACCTGGTCATTCTCTATTGCGTTGTCATGCCTTTCTACCCTTCTTCAACCAAGAGACATGAGACTCGTTCCTTAGCTACTGATTTTCCCCTTTTCAACCTAGATGCGGGTTCGATGCCTACTCTCTTGGACAGTACAGTCTCCCTTCCTTTCCTTATTCAACCTAGACATGGATTAGTCTGCATGAAGTAGGGTTTCCTTTAATATTGTAAATTAAGGTTTTCGTCTGCGTGACCAGCAGAGCAGAGGATAGCAAATTGGGAAGATGGTGGAGTGGAAAAAGATCCACATGCAGCGACGTGGCAGATGGGGCAATAGAACAAGGGTATGGTTTGAAAAGAGGTAGCATACCTGAGGGTCGGCGGGAAGTGTCTTCGCTCGTGGCCGTCGTCCTCCGCATGCACTACGACAGCGAGCTTGGGGACGGAGGCCATCCCGCGTGGGCGCTAGGTATGAGAGGACGGCTTTGTCGTCAGTGCGTGACCTCGCTCGCCGATGACGAGTGCGTCAACACTGCACGTCCTTTTCTTCCCCGGCGGATCTGTGACCACCGGTGAGGAGGGAGAGAGAGGCCGTCTTTTTTAGATCTAGAGAGAGGGTGATAGTGTGAGAAGCAAGTGGGCAGCCCTTAGCAAGAAAGCTCTGAAGCTCCAGCCTATATATCTTTTTTATACTACTAGTACTAGAGGTGGAGTAGTGGTAGAGTAGTTTATATTTTCTCTACAAACAGTACCAGTTAGTCGTGCTTCAAAACTGAACGGCACGCCATTAAAAAAATAAAGATCGATAACTAATGCGGCACCTCGGGCCAACGCGGCCAGATCGCATTTTGCACGGGAAATTGCACACCATGTTTCGTTGACATGTGATCCCGTTCCAACATGTCAGTGAGATGACGACGAGTCCTTTTGTACAATTTTCGAAAGGACGTGTAGGCCGGGGCGCCTCTTCGTGTACCGTGGCAAACTGGCAACCGTCCACCGACTCTTCTCCTTTCCCTCTCGATTTGGAACTGCTGTCGCACGCTCTTCCTCCCTCCTCCATTTGCCTTCACCCTTCCTTCTGCCATTGTTTGATCGTCTTCTCCATGGAGGGAACAAGCCGAAAACGACACCGTTATTCTTGCCCCGATCTGAAAGATGACGTGGTGGAGGAACTCATTGATCGGTGCGACGTCATCACCTCGGCTAGCATGGCAGGTTCGTTCAAGAACATTCTTGACTCAACTAATAACATAATTACAAGGAACCCAAGGGTCCAGGAGCGGTTTCACCTCCCTTATCTTCTTCGCTATAAGCCGGTACATTTGTCTTCCACCGTAATTATAATTGTTTCAGCCACATGCATGAGGGTTAGCAAGTTTCCCTTTACTAATTAACCTTCTTCTTGTGTTTCTAAGGTCCTGTGAACATTCCACCACCTATACTTCAAAAAAATTATAACCAAGGGGGACATGACGATGGTGATGATCACGAGCATGAGGACGAGTAGAACTTATATACTCAGTGGCGCCTGGCAACTAATTCCGATGGATCACCTCTTCTTGTCTGTATACAGTGCACTGTGATTGTTACTACTGAGGTAGCAGGTGTTGTCTCCCATGGTCGCCCTCCCCGGACCTATTCCAACACCCGTTGCAGGGTATTCGGGATGGATACTAATGTGCTAGCGCCAACACCTTCTCCCTGGTACAGTATTGGTAGTCTTGGAGCAAACACGCTCTTCCTTGGACCAAACAATCCAATGATGGTTAAAGGCGATCCAGCTGCTGTTGACACAGCGTTACTACCATTTATGAGAAGCAACTGTATCTATACCTCGGACATTGCGGTGGTTCCCTACCCTGCTCCTGATATATGCCGCTTCAGCCTGGATGATCAGTCCCGCGTTGCTCTCGATATTGACAATAGCTGGCCCTTCCCAGAGCACCTATGGTTCAAAGCAAGCGTTTCCAACGCCAAGGATTGCTTGAGTTGAAGTTCATTTCATTGCTTGTTATTTTTTGTGTGATGAAAACTTCAGTATTTACTGGAATGTTTTATTGGAAATAATCTATAATCCAACATGTATCATCGTTGTCGTTGTGTATTGATGACTTGTTGTATGTAATGAATGGTACATTTGCAAATGTGTGTCATAGACTCAATTTATGAATGGTTTTCGAGTCACTTCTTGGAGTGTGAGTACCGTAGTAGTATAGCCAGCATCCGGTTAGTATATGAAGTTGCCACATCACATAGAGCCAACCTAAAATTGGAGTACCACATCTGAGATGCCATGTGTACCAGATGAATGACTCCAAGTTCGTCCACTGTGATGCTAGGTGCGAGCCGAGGAACACTGTTGGAGAGGCTCCCCTCATAATTTTCCTACATTGGTCGTTTGATTCATAGGATAGAATGCTATAGGATTTTTTCCCTATGTAATCATGTTTTAATTGGCAATCTAGCATCCACTCCAACTTTTGTTTCACTTCCTTTGATCCGACGAAGAGAGTACTTGCTCTAAATGATGTGCCGCTGCAAGAGCCGCCTATATTAATTAACCATGCTCTAAAAAGGTGGACCAGCTTTGGCTGTAGTAGTACTGTACTAGGTTAGTAGGTGACCTTGCGCTTGGCTCTTCTCCTCTTCCGGAAGTCAAACAATAATGATGGTATTGTACTACTTCTGGCAACCTGACACCAAATGAACTGCTGCACGTCCACCGCTTGTAAGAAAAAGTTTCTCCTCATGTTGCGAGCCACCGAGCACGCGTTGGCGAGGGAGAAGGCGTAGTAAGCAAGCTTCTCGTCGTTCTGCAAGTTGACGGGACACATCAAAGTTACGTATTTATTAGTACTCTCTTCAAAAAGGGCCGGCCATGTCCATGGCCACCATTCCGTGCTCTGTCATTGAGTACATGCACTATTCACGTGCCATCGAGGAGAAAAAATATTGCGTAGTACTAGGTGCCATCGAAGTGCACGACTCACTTACGCACTGCATATCTCCATTTTCTTGCATGACATGCCACCTTGATGCTAGATGTCCCGCGTGTCATAGAGCCATATAGTATGATTTTGTAAAATGGAGGCATATAGATGTCCCGCGTGTCGGCAACAGGATGAACAAAGCTCATGTCTTAAACGAAAGAGTGGAAGAACATAGATTCCCGACGACGGAGAAGGAGCTACAATCCTCGGGGTGGAGCGTCTGCACTCATAATATTTTATATTATTCAGCGATATAAAATCAACCAAATCTCTCCATGTTCCTATACCATTCTATAGTATGAGAATAACTTTGAACGTAAGCCATTGATTCACTCTATCCAATGGTCATAGTTGGAAAATCCAAACAAAACCAAGCATTGGATCAACTCTTTTTTCGAGATCAACTCTTTTAGCACTTAGATTGTTGCCGCCTGCCCACCTAGCCCACCTATATATCCGCTCACGTGTGTTGACCACAGGAGCTATCGACTCAGATTGTATGTTAAAAAAATAAAGGTCGATAACTAATGCGGCACCTCGGGCTAACGCGGCCAGATCGCATTTTGCACGAGAAATTACACACCATGTTTCGTTGACATGTGGTCCCGTTCCATCAATGAGACGACGACGAGTCCATTCGTGTATCGTGGAAAACTGGCAACCGTCCACCGACTCTTCGCCTTTCCCTCTTGATTTGGAACTGCTGTCGCACGCTCTTCCTCCCTCCTCCATTTGCCTTCACCCTTCCTTCTTCCATTGTTCGATTGTCTACTCCACGGAGGGAACAAGCCGGAAACGACCCCATTATTCTTGCCCCAATCTAAAAGATGACGTGGTGGGGGAACTCATTGATCAGTGCGACATCATCACCTCGGCTAGCATGGCAGGTTCGTTAAAGAACATTCTCGACTCAACTAATAACATCAATACAAGGAATCCAAGGGTTCAGGAGCGGTTTGATCTCCCTTATCTTCTTTGCTATAAGCTTGTTCGCATGGGCGCGGACGACAGAGGCCTCGCCTTGTGCAAGTTGATGCCGCTTGATAACGATACGTGTGATGTCAAGATGCCATCGCTTCAGGGTAAGGCCTGGGCTGGCGGAAATGGAGATTGGGTTGTTTATATTGGGTACAATTGCGAGTGGGAACTTGTGAATGTGTACACTCGTCAGCGGATTCCACTTCCAAAAATCTCCGAGTGCCCTGAGGTTGAGCACACAGATGACCTACGTACATTCAAATATGATCATGGTGACTGTCGTCTACGGAAGATAGCCATTTCTCGAGTTCCCAACCGCTCTTGAAATTACAAGAACTATCAAGTTGTTGCTATCTTCGAGAAGCTTGTTGTCGTCCTTCGTGGTTCGACTGGATGGATATTGCTCAAAAATCAGTTTCTATACACGGATGTGTACTGTGATGCAATTGAATACGAGGGTCTTGTGTTTGCTGCCACCACTCGTGGCACTGTTTTTGCATGGGATCCTCGTAGTTTCGGTACGCTTGTCTTCCACCGTAATTATAATTGTTTCATCCACATGCATGCGAGTTAGCAAGTTTCCCTTCTCTACTAATTAACCTTCTTCTTGTGTTTCCAAGGTCCTATGAACATTCCACCACCTATACTTGAAATATTTTATAACCAAGGGAGAGATGACGATGGTGATGATCACGAGCATGAGGACGAGCAGGGCCCATATGCTCTGGCGGCTAGCAACTAATTCCAATGGATCACCACTTCTTGTCTGTATACAACCCACTGCTGATGTTACTACTGAGGGAGCAGGTGTTGTCTCCCATGGTCACACTCTCCGGACCTATTCCAACACCCGTTGCATGGTATTCGGGATGGATACTAGTGTGCTAGCGCCAACACCTTCTCCCTGGTACAATATTGATAGTCTTGGAGCAAACTCGCTCTTCCTTGGACAAAACTATCCAATGATGGTGAAAGGCGATCCAACTGCTGTTGACACAACGTTACTACCATTTATGAGAAGCAACTGTATCTATACGTCGGACATTGCGGTGGTTCCCTACCCTGGTCGTGATATAGTAGGCCGCTTCAGCCTGGATGATCAGTCCTGCGTTGGTCTCGAGATTGACAGTAGCTGGCTCTTCCCAGAGAATCGCTTGTGGTTCAAAGCAAGCGTTTCCAACACCGAGGATTGGTTGAGTTGAAGTTCATTTCATTGCTTGTTATTTTTTGTGTGATGAAAACTTTAGTATTTATAATGTATCCTTGTTGTCGTTGTGGGTTGATGACCTGTTGTATGTAATAAAATGATATGCATGTGATAAACTTACTAAATTTATGAATGGCTTTCGAGTCGCTTCTGTGAGTGGGTGCTGCAACGGTGCAACAGGTTATCGGATGAGGCCAATAAACAATAGTACACTATTTGTACTAGCTTCACATGCTGCACTATCTCTACGTCTATGTACGTAATGCAAACAAGTTTTAAACTTGAGCCAGCCACCCATCCTCACAAAGAACACTTTTTAACCTAGCACAGACTCCAGGAAATTTGGCCACAGTGTGAGGTGGGCCATATGTTAATGTGTTCACTATACGTAACCAGCACCTCGAATCCTCGATACTACTACTATAAGTAGTAGGAGTACTAGGGTGGCATGGGCCAGAACAAGCATTCACGTCCAGGAGTACGACACACACCACCAGCACGACTTCCATCTGACACCATATTTCTTGGAGTCCGTGCTACAGCAATCTCTTCAACCTCGTCGTTTCTCTAACTCAGCCATCGCGCGGCGGGCGAGGTGGGGGTTTGCCGATAGTCGGTTTCCTCAACTGCGGTCCTACTTGTAAGGCCAACTCCAACGGACGACCCCAAACAGACCTCCGTTTTGCCCGGATTCTGTCCGTTTTGGTAGGGCAATGGGGTTGTGTCCGGGCCATTTGTCGGATGCGGCGGCCGTGCGCCGAACGCGTGGACGCATCTCGGCCACGTACATTTTTCTTTGCAAACACATATATTTTTTTCATCATTGATTTTTTGGTACATGGAAACAAATCGCCAAAATTTTGACTAGAAAAGCAAGACCAAAGAAGACAAGAACCACAAGAATACATTTTAGAAGATATCCAACTTCCATACCTGCTCCTGTAAGTTGGATTAGTGCCTTCTTGATGCATTCATTGTTGATCTGCGGAGGCTCGATCTTGCGTGCTTCTTTCTTCTTCGAGTGTAAAGAAGTAGACGTGTCTAGCCTCTATTCTATCAACAAGTGCACTAGTCTCATCTCTAGCCTCTATGCTAGCTAAAAGTGCTAGAACATCTACTAAATTGTGCTCTATCAATATATCGTTGTACTCTTCTTCCCAATACCAAAACTTGCATCCATTCTACACAATAAAATTTTAAGTTAGCACAACTAGTCTAATCCGAGAGCACAACCGAAGATTTGGTTGAGTTCTTCCTCCTTTTGCCGACACGTGGGACATCCAGCATCCAGGTCGTGTCATGCAAGAAAATAGAGTGGTAGTTGAAGCCACGTGATGTGCATCTTGGGTTAAACTGTAAATAGAATCTTACTACTCTTGAGTAACTCCAAAAGCGGCCACCAAAGATCTTTATTGGATTTGTTTTTCATCACCAGCACGTCGAGGTAAAAGATGTGCAGGTTCAGTGGGTCCTCTTGCGTTTTCACTGACATGTGGGACCGCATATGAGCAAACAGACGACGGGCTCCGCGCGTCTGCTGGCTGGCTGAGAAGAGAGATAGAGGAGGGCTGAGAACGGACTCTAGGAAATTTGTTCTACATAACCAGCACCTCGATATAGTGGGGTGGCATGGGCCATAACTAGCATTCATTTCTAGCAGTACGGCACACGCCACCCACACGAGTCCCATCCGACACCAATTTTCTTGGAGTTCGTGCTACAGCCATCTCTTCTCCCTCCTGGTTTCTCAGCCATCGCGCGGTGGGCGGGGTGGGGGTTTGCCGATAGTCGGTTTGCTCAACTGCGGTCCCACTTGTAAGTGAAAATGCAACACAGGACGCATTCCCCCTTGAGCGGCGTGCCGGACCAACCGTGTGGGGGTGCGACGCGAACACGGCAGGCTTTTCCTTTTGAACTTGTAACTTGTAAAATTTGGTTCTGCACCATGGCGCGACCGATAGATAGAAATAACGATTTTCCATAGAGTAATGAGAAGTTTGGTTTTGGCGCGGTTCATGCATGGAGTACGTAGGAAAATTATGAAGTTGATGCGAAAGGTAAGATAATTACTAGTAGTACCATATACTACTACATGGATTTGACGGAAAGATAAAGATACATAGGGATCCATCAACAACATCCTCACGCCGTAGTGCACCGGGTCACCAACCGACATGTGAGGAGCAGCGGCGTTGGCGGCAAGCTGAACGTGCTTCTGAACAATGCCGTCCAAGGTTGCCGTGCGGTCCAAGAAGGCCCGCGTCCTATTGTCCTCCTCTTGCATGTAGTAGTCCTTGTGGACGATTTGCGCGTAGACTGGGTGATTATGTAGATGGTGTCTTGCTGCGCCAGGCGCTGCGCGGTGAGCGCGACCTCGAGGTGGACATTCTCCGGCGTGACGGCGGGCAGTCGCAGGGCCACCAGTGCGTCGAAGAGGTTGTCACCATAGAGGCTGTTGAGGGTGGCAGGCATCACAGAGCCTCTGCGCGTGGGCTGGAGGCGTACGTCAAGGTCGTCCGCGAGCTTCTTGATGACGGTGAACTTGTCGAGGAAGCCGACGAGGACCTCGTCGAACAAGGAGACGAAGTTGTCGTCCAAGCGGCCCCTCGCCCTGGCGGCCTCAAGCACTACTTGGAGACGTTCCTCGGTGCCGGGCCGCAGGCCGGCGTCGTGGACCATTTGGCACAGCCGGCTGATGCTCGCGGTCATCGCCTCCATGGGTCTAGCTTCTAGTCAACTGATCTTGCGATTGGAGTCATCACTCTTGCCCTTGGGTGCGTAGGTGCGTAGGATTTCGTAGATTGGACTGGCGGGAGCCTTTATATGAGAAGTGCAGACTACATTGAATTCACGTGTGTGTTGGCCATCTACTCCTCGCCCCTCTACTTCACCTGCCTTTGGCTGCATGATAGGTTGGCCAGCCACCCGTTGGGCCCACTTGTCATACACCCAAAGGCAGGTGCAGTAAGTCAATGAAGCTGCGTCCCCCTCCGTGCCCGTGCATGCTTTCAATGACTTGAGACTACCAAACATCACATGCATTGGTTAGTTCATTGCATGTAATCCTATTAAGTAGCAAAAAGACATTAAGTTATCTCGCCGATAGGAATAAAACAATACACCATGTATTTATTTACACAGGGAGTAGTACAATTTTTGTGACATGCATTAGTACTAGATATTGCTAGTCAAATACTAAATCCAGATGGACGTGGTAGTACTACTAAATCCAGATGCTGGTGCTAGTACTAGTAGTAGTAGTACTACCAATGTAGTAGCACTGTACTACCCGTTGGTCAAATTATTACGTGCTTCTCCTCACAGTGAAGTGACAAGACCCTACGCCGGAGATGACACCTGAGTATAGGCGCCGTGTTTGGCATATCATAGTCAGCCTCACCGTCTGCAGTCACTATCATCATGGTTGTAGACCTAGCCTGCTTACAACAAGCCGTGTTCGACATAATTTCCCGTGCGTAGATGCCCGTGCATTGCACGGAACACCAAGATTGGGGGGTGGACGGCGCCGGCAGCACCCATCATGCCAGATTTTTCC
Source organism: Triticum aestivum (assembly GCF_018294505.1). Lineage (NCBI taxonomy): Eukaryota > Viridiplantae > Streptophyta > Magnoliopsida > Poales > Poaceae > Triticum > Triticum aestivum. The sequence continues at coordinate 413,854,948 of NC_057808.1, read as the reverse complement.
ATAGCCTTCTAGATGTGGTGGGGAGGAGATAAGACTGATTGTGAGAGACAAGGAGTTGTTTGTAAATAGGGAACAAGTGTGGGCATCTTTTTGCAAAACTGGAGAAGTTTGATTTGTATGCGTCAGATCTAGATCCGACGGCTATTGGTGAAAGATGGCAGGCACAACATCACCAACTCAGGACCTGTTGGATTCGCAGGATTATGAAAACACAGGAATAGGACACGGCAATATTACTGTTGGGGAACGTAGTAATTTCAAAAAATTTCCTACGCACACGCAAGATCATGGTGATGCATAGCAACGAGAGGGGAGAGTGTTGTCCACGTACCCTCGTAGACCGAAAGCGGAAGCGTTAGCACAATGCGGTTGATGTAGTCGTACGTCTTCACGATCCGACCGATCAAGTACCGAACGTACGGCACCTCCGAGTTCAGCACACGTTCAGCCCGATGACGTCCCTCGAACTCCGATCCAGCCGAGTGTTGAGGGCTCAGCACGACGGCGTGGTGACGATGATGATGTTCTACCGACGCAGGGCTTCGCCTAAGCACCGCTACAGTATTATCGAGGTGGACTATGGTGGAGGGGGGCACCGCACACGGCTAAAAGATCAAATAATCTATTGTTGTCTCTAGGGTGCCCCTGCCCCCGTATATAATGAAGCAAGGGGGAGGTGCGGCCGGCCAGGAGGGGGCACGCCAGGAGGAGTCCTACTCCCACCGGTAGTAGGACTCCCTTCCTTTTCCTTGTTGGATTAGGAGTGGAGGGGGGAAGAGGTGGAGGAGAAGAAGGAAAGGGGGGCGCCGCCTCCCTCTCCTTGTCCTATTCGGACTAGGGGGGAGGGGCGCGCGGCCCTTGCCCTGGCCGCCTCTCCTCTTCTCCACTAAGGCCCACTATGGCCCATTAACCCCCGGGGGGTTCCGGTAACCCCTCCGGTACTCCGGTAAAATCCTGATTTCACCCGGAAAACTTCCGATATCCAAATATAGGCTTTCAATATATCAATCTTCATGTCTCGACCATTTCGAGACTCCTCGTCATGTCCGTGATCACATCTGGGACTCCGAACAACCTTCGGTATATCAAAACTCATAAACTCATAATATAACCGTCATCGAAACTTTAAGCGTGCGGACCCTACGGGTTTGAGAACTATGTAGAAATGACCGAGACACGTCTCCGGTCAATAACCAACAGCGGAACCTGGATGCTCATATTGGCTCCCACATATTCTACGAAGATCTTTATCGGTCAAACCGCATAACAACATACGTTGTTCCCTTTGTCATCTGTATGTTACTTGCCCGAGATTCGATCGTCGGTTTCTCAATACCTAGTTCAATCTCGTTACCGGCTAGTCTCTTTACTCGTTCCGTAATACATCATCCCGCAACTAACTCATTAGTTACAATGCTTGCAAGGCTTATAGTGATGTGCATTACCGAGTGGGCCCAGAGATACCTCTCCGACAATCGGAGTGACAAATCCTAATCTCGAAATACGCCAACCCAACAAGTACCTTCGGAGACACCTGTAGAGCACCTTTATAATCACCCAGTTACGTTGTGACGTTTGGTAGCACACAAAGTGTTCCTCCGATAAACGGGAGTTGCATAATCTCATAGTCATAGGAACATGTATAAGTCATGAAGAAAGCAATAGCAACATACTAAATGATCGAGTGCTAAGCTAACGGAATGGGTCAAGTCAATCACATCATTCTCCTAATGATGTGATCCCGTTAATCAAATGACAACTCATGTCTATGGCTAGGAAACTTAACCATCTTTGATCAAGGAGCTAGTCAAGTAGAGGCATACTAGTGACACTCTGTTTGTCTATGTATTCACACAAGTATTATGTTTCCGGTTAATACAATTCTAGCATGAATAATAAAAATTTATCATGAAATAAGGAAATAAATAATAACTTTATTATTGCCTCTAGGGCATATTTCCTTCAATTACAAGTTTCAAACTGATATTACAAATGTTAGGAGTAATGCTGCACCTACGAAGAGGGAATTACTAGGAAGTTTACGTAAGAACTTTCGTTACTTTAGGTGGATGCAGCATTATCGTACAAACTAAAATCCACCATCCTGACAAGTCACTAATGGGAAAATAAGATTTCGAGTCTCTGGCCACTTGATGTTTCAAAAACAAATTCAGCTTTTGCGGAGACTTTGTCATTTAGGCTTAGACGCTTGCGGTGATCAGCACGCCATTCATTGTTGCGCCAGAGAACGCCAAACCTCATTACCTTGAGCACACTTGCCTCCAGAACAAAGAACCTGGTGAAAGGATCGATATAGTTGACTAGAGTGGGGGGGTGAATAGGCAACTAACAATTTTTAGCTTTTCTTTACCAATTTAAACTTTGCATCAAACTAGGTTGTCTAGATATGCAACTAGGTGAGCAACCTATATGATGCAACAACAACAAGCACACATGCAAGCAAGAGATATAACACAAATAAGCTTGCACAAGGAAAGGCACGAGATAACCAAGAGTGGAGCCGGTGAAGACGAGGATGTGTTACTGAAGATCCTTCCCTTTGAGGGGAAGTACGTCTCCGTTGGAGCGGTGTGGAGGCACACTGCTCCCCAAGAAGCCACTAGGGCCACCGTATTCTCCTCACGCCCTCACACAATGCGAGATGCCGTGATTCCACTATTGGTGCCCTTGGAGGCGGCGACCGAACCATTACAAACAAGGTTGGGGCAATCTCCACAACTTAATTGGAGGCTCCCAACAACACCACGAAGCTGCACCACAATGGAGTATGGCTCCGCGGTGACCTCAACCATCTAGAGTGCTCAAACACCCAAGAGTAACAAGATCCACAAGGGATTAGTGGGGGGATTCAAATTTCTCTTGGTGGAAGTGTAGATCGGGGCCTTCTCAATCAATCCCTAGAGAATCAACAAGTTTGATTGGCAAGGGAGAGACATCGGGCGAAAATGGAGCTTGGAGCAACAATGGAGCTTGGAGGTGGAAGAGGTAGTCAACTAGAGGAAGAAGACACCCCTTATATAGTGGAAGAACAAATCCAACCGTTATCCTCCAACTCAGCCTGCGCAACACGGTACTACCGTACCTGAGGCGCGGTACTACCGCAGGGGCACACGGTACTACTGCAGGGCCCCGCGGTACTACCGCCCATGCAGCAGAGACCAGAACAGCCCAAAATGCACTAAAGCAGAGGGCGGTAGTACTGCTGGCGCGGTACTACCGCAAGGCAGGGGCTGTCCAGAGATGGGAAGGCATGGATATAAAAAATTACATCCGTGGCTACTTCCGCAGAGTTGGAGTCGATGCAAAAACCCGACGCGGTAGTACCGTAAGCCAGCAGCGGTACTACCGCGCGAGGCGCGGATGTAAAAAATTACATCCGCCCCTTACTGCCGTGTACTTGCGGAACTAAGCCAGATACCACGGTACTACCGCGCCATGTGCGCGGTACTACCGTGATGGGTGCCACCCACTAGGGAGAGGGTGACAACATCTGGACTACGGCCACAGTACTACCGCTTTCCTAGAAGCGGTACTACCGCGCCAGCGGGCGGTACTACCGCAAGGGGCTGCGGTACTACCGCTCTAAGGAGCAGTACTAGCGCACGCCCTAGTTCAGCAAGCATGAGCAAAATTTGCATAGACAAGGAAAACATAGGATGCTCCAAAGGCTAGAAGAAAGGAGGTGCAAAGGAAGATGTGTACGTGATGAATCCACCCAACCTTCCCAACGCGGACCCCCTCTTAATAGTACGGCTTCCCTGTGACTCAATACTACCGAAAAGAAACGAAGAGAAACGCCGTCTTCCATAGCCTTCGAGGGGAACCAAATCATCTTGTGCCTAGTCAATATATATCTGAAATATTCGATGCACATGATTAGTCCGCAAAAGTATTGTCATCAATCACCAAAACCAACTAAGGGATAAAAATGCCCTTACAATCTCCCCCTTTTTGGTGGATTGATGACAACACGGGATTTGCACAAGGGTATAACGCAAAGAGCAAGGGCAAACCCCAAGTCTCTAAAATATAGACGGGCTCTTCCTAGATGTGTGCTATCTCGATAAGTGCTTTGGACTGCACGGCACACATACAAGGATCAACACTCCCCCTATATTTTATAGACACGGCATATCTTGCAATAAGGCTAAGACCAAGCAAGATAGAGAAGAGCATAATGTAATAAGCACAAGATAGAATAAGCTCACTACGGTACGATAGAGTGCATATGTCTTATACCATATGATAGAAGGTCTCACAAGCACAAACCAAAGCAAACCAAAGCAAACGAAATAAATGAAGTTCAACTGACCCAAACACGACACAATTCGCAAATCCTACACTCTCTCCCCCTTTGGCATCGAGACGCCAAAAAGGCAGAGAGGACACCTACAACAATAGTGGTGGCTCAAGCGGAGTAGTCACTCGCACGCTCCCCGTCAGACTCTGCAGCTCGGACGGACTCCTCAGACTCGGTCCACTGATAACCCTGCTTGCGCATCCATTGTGCCTCTGGGGTGATGTGCACCTCTGACCCGCTGGATATGTTCTCACCAAAGGTCCTGAAAATCCGCTTGTCACGGCGGCGAGTCTCCTTGGAAGCCACATGGGTCTTGTACTGCCCCTTTGCCTGCATACAGAACAAAACCTTCATCTTGTTCTTCAGTCGCTTAGCCCAAGATGGCTCAGAGGTGGGAGGGATGTAACTCTCAGAGTTGTCCTCGTCTGCTGCCTCCTCCTCATCCTCATCTGCATCCACGTCCATGGCAGCCGCGGTATCAGCACGGGAGGTAGTGTTGGCCACTGAGTCTTGATACGGAGGTTGATGGGCTCATGTCGGATCCAACTAGGGGCCTCAAACTCATCCTGAGGGTAGAGCCTCTCCCAAGTTGCCGAGATCAACTGAAACAGATAAGGTCCATAGATGGGGACCTTGCGGTTGTACCGCAAACCGAAGCTCATGCCACATGATATGTGAGACATCAAGTGGTAGTGTCTGAGAGTTGCGAGCGTCTTCACACAGGAGCATCATATCCACAAGATAGGCATGCACCTTGTCCTTGTCCCCAATGCGTGGGAAGAGAGTGTTGCGGAAGATCCGGTGCATGATGTCAAGAAAAGAATTGAGTACCCAAGTTGACTTGCCATTGGAGAGCTTCTTCTCCACATAGAAGGGCATGAGCCTGTTCTTGTTGGCAGACTCGGAATTGGCAAGAGGGCGAACACCTTGGGGTGTGGCGAGCCCTCATCCGGAACCCCAAGCAAAGTCATGAATTCCTTCCAAGTAGCAGTCAGCTGCCGACCATTGGTCATCCAAGTCATGGTCCTTTCCTCATTGGGATGAAAATGCACTGAGGCAAAGAACTGAGCAAGGATCTCAGGATCATAGTCTTTGTGGAATGAGATGATACGCTCAGTGCCAAATTGCTCCACTAGGTCTAAAGCCTCACCAAAGTAGTCCCGGTTCTTCTCTTGCCTCATGTGATGCATGTTGATCCACTTCACCTCCACATAGGTGTTTTGCTTGGCCTTGATGACATCCAGATAAATGAGATTCTGCTGCTTGGTCCAGAATAGCTCATTCCCTCGAAAGTTGGCACGAGGGTTTCCATATGGATTGATCTTCCTCCGAGAGATGAACTCAGCAAGTGGCATCTCATCCAAACTCATGGTGGGTTCCTTCTCTTTGGTGGCTGTGGTCTTTGTTCTGCGTTGGGGGGCATTGGAGCCCTCTGTTGCCTCTGTGTTGCGCATATGCTTGGATCCCGTGTCACGGCTTGGATTGGAGCGGCGAGCCAGAGCACCTGAGCCACCATCTAAAACACACACCACAAAACAAACACGCACGAAACGCGAGAAGGATCAATGCAAAGACCACAGCAAAGCAGGTGAAACAAGTAGACAAAGCACGTGAGAAGTGCCACAAGAGAGATTTGAGACAACGGTAGTATCGTGTGTTGCGCCACGTGCGGTAGTACAGCTCCAAGGAGCGGTAGTACCAGAGACGCGGTAGTACCGCACCAGTAGGGCAGTAGTACCGGACGTGCGGTAGTACCGTACCTGAAGAGCGGTAGTACTGCACGGTTGCAGATCCGAAACGGCCACGGAGATCTGAGCACAACCGTGACAACATGCGGTACCACGGTCGATCAAATCCATCACGGGACAACTATAGCAAGTACCATCACTACACGAAACTACTCTCCTACATCCTACTCTTGCAAGGATTTGGCCTAAAATCTCAAGAACAACTTGCATCTCCCCAAAACCTAAAAACAACAAGACAAACAAGAAAAATGGAGGGATTGGGGGAGAAACCTTGTTCCATGGCAAGAGGGAGTGGTGGGGAACGATCCCACCGGTCGGAATCCGAGGAGAGCGGCCGGAGACGGAGATCCGGCGAGGACCTCCGGCGCCGTTCTTGAGCGAGAGAGAGAGATGGAGTGGGGAGAGAGATGAATGGGTATGGGGGAGTTAGAACTCCCCCTGCCCATGTTTAACCCCCCACGTGCCCTCGACCGCACGGTAGTACCGCTCCCCTAGGCGGCAGTAAAAAATTACTGCCGCGCTGGGTGCGGAAGTACCGTGCGCTCCTCACGCGGTAGTACCGCACGTCATTGCGGTAGTACCGCTCGGGCGGAAGTACCGCACCGAGGCCGTAGTACCGCTCCCCCAGGCGGCAGTAAAAAATTACTGCCGGATGGGTGCGGAACTACCGCGTGCTCCCCACGCGGTAGTACTGTGGCAGGCCGCGGTGGTACCGTGAGCTCAAGAAAAAGCAGTTTCAACCAAACAAGAGAAAACCGAAGCACGGAACCTTCAAGCGAAAGACCACACCAAAGAGCTATAAAACTGGACACCACAAACACAAGCTCGGCACGAAGGAAGAGAGGCAAGAGACAACAAAGACCAAAAACGAGACACAGTCTCTCCAAGGAGAGGGCGGTGGCCGGAGCCACCTATGTTTGAGTCAATTGGTATGGCACCGCGAAGAATTATCCTTGGGCCCATGACCAAAACTCGTCTTTGAAGCACAAGTACCATAAAAAATGGCTAATGTGAAAGAGTTGATCACTTTATGCATAATGGGGGGAGGGAGAGTCCATTTATAGAACAACCCTCCCCCTATGTCCATGCCTACACCTAGATTAGACAACAAGTTGAGTGACGTGGGGTGTGCAAGGGTTCAAGCAACATCGCTCGAATCAATGATATTTAGCTCATGCCTTAACTCGCGAAATCTTGCTTCATCCAAAGGCTTCGTGAAAATATCTGCAAGGTTATCATGGGTGTTGACGTAGTTGAGCTTGATCTCCCCTCACCTAATGTGATCCCGGATGAAGTCTTTAGCTTACCTTGCTGGGGGCGCCCCTCGGGCTGCATCATCCCCAAGCCGCTCGGGCCGGACCCAGTGGCATGTATCTTCCTGCATTTATCCAAGTTGATCTGCTCTTCATGCTTAACCTGCCAACGGCTATCGCCTGCTCGATTGCCGCCCGCCGCGGGTCTGTTTATCCCATGCAATCCGCTTGCATGTTAAAAGGGGGGCTCCTGAGCATCGCGACTCAGGAGCTCTTACTGGCTCTCCAGCCCTCACCCCCTGGCCTTGACCAGGGCATCGCGACCTGGCATACCAGCGGCGGTTGAGCTCGCTCGAGGGCCGGGACCTGAGGACGTAGAGTGCTTGCATCTAACCGCCTTGCAGGAACATACAGTCACCAAGACTCAAGACCAGGCGCAACCCGCCTTGAGGTAGGGCCTCGTGAGTCCCGCGCTGGCTCACAAGTGCCCAGATACACCTCGCAGCCCTGCCGTGCAAGCCACGTGTCAGGGCGGGGCTGTACACGCCCCGGGGGCTCCTCCCGGAGGGGGCCCCCATCCCACGCCCAAGTGGAAGCACCATGATCCGCGCTGGCTGATGACACTGCCGAGGAGCGGCTATGCCCGTGCACAAGCGGAAGCACTATGCTCCGCGCTGGTGATAAACAACTGAGGGCGACCCCACAGTCGTGCCAACCTCAGGGAGCCCAGAGCTCAGCGCCCAGCCTTACCGCAACGCCTCCCCTCAGGAAAGCCGTGCATGGGGGCTGGGCACGGGGGCTGCGCTCGCGTCACGCCCAAGCGCACGCCACCCAACCAGGTCCCCCAGACCTGGGCATCGCGCGCCCCTCCCGAGGCCTCGGCGAGGGCAGGTATGGAGATTGTTTGCACGTCAAGGGGGACTCCTAAGCATCGCGACTCAGGAGCCTAACTGGTCACGTAGCCCCTCACTCCTTGCTCCGTCCTGGTCTCCGGCCGGCCCAATGGTGGTTGAGGTATGCGTGGGGCCGGGCACTGCCGACGTAGAACATTAATCTATCCCCACGAACTCTCCCTATATGTTGTTTGCGCGTCAAGGGGGACTCCTGAGCATAGCGACTCAGGAGCCTAACTGGTCACGTAGCCCCTCACTCCTTGGTCCGTCCTGGTCTCCGGTCGGCCCAATGGCGGTTGAGGTATGCGCGGGGCCGGGCTCTGCCGACGCAGAACGCAAAGCAAATAGGAAGGAAATCGCAAAATCTCGAAGCAAATATTACAAGCATATTGTCCTCACAATACCAAATGAAAAGTCTAAACGCCTCCACGAGGCCTGATACATGTCGCAGGAACGGAACGAGAAGAATGGCCGCAGGTCACCTCTAGACGTCGCCATCGCCCGCGGAAGGTGCTCCCTCGTCAGCAATCTTGTCTTCACCTTCACCACCAGCTGCAAGGTCGACGACGCCGGACAGAGGGGCGGAGACGAAGCCGCGGAATGTAACGCCCACGATGCGGCTATATCTCCCACGTGTCGAGGCACGACTTAGAGGCATAACCGCATTGTGGTTTTGTCGCAAGAAAGGTCATCTTCACACAATCCCATGTAATGAACAAGAATGGGATAACGAGAGTTGGCTTACAATCGCCACTTCACACAATACATAAATTAATCCATACATCATCCAAAATACACACATAGACCGACTACGGTCAAATCCAAATGAAAATAAGATAACCCCAAATGCTAGATCCCCGATCGTCCCAACTGGGCTCCACTACTGATCATCAGGAAAAGAAACATAGTAACGACCACGTTCCTGATCGAACTCCCACTTGAGCTCGGTTGCGTCAACTGCACTGGCATCGTCGGCACCTGCAACTGTTTTGGTAGAATCTGTGAGTCACGAGGACTCAACAATCTCACACCCGCGAGATCAAGACTATTTAAGCTTATAGGAAAGGATGGGGTAATGAGGTGGAGCTGCAGCAAGCACTAAGCATATATGGTGGCTAACATATGCAAATGAGAGCGAGAAGAGAAGCAACGCAACGATCGCGAAGCTACAAATGATCAAGAAGTGATCCTGAAACTACTTACGTTCATGCATAACTCAAACCGTGTTCACTTCCCGGACTCCGCCGAGAAGAGACCATCACGGCTACACACACGGTTGATGTATTTTAATTGAGTCAAGTGACAAGTTCTCTACAACCGGACATTAACAAATTCCCATCTGCCTCATAACCGCGGGCACGGCTTTCGAAAGATAATACCCTGCAGGGGTGTCCCAACTTAGCCAATCATAAGCTCTCACGGTCAACGAAGGATAAACCTTCTCCCGAAAAGACCCACTCAGTCTCGGAATCCCGGTTTACAAGACATTTCGACAATGGTAAAACAAGACCAGCAAAGCCGCCCGATGTGCCGACAAATCCCGATAGGAGCTGCACATATCTCGTTCTCAGGGGACACCGGATGAACACTACATACAACTAAAACCAGCCCTCGAGATTCCCCAAGGTGGCGCTGCAAGTGGCTCTAGTTTGGACCAGCACTCAGAGGAACACTGGCTCGGGGGTTTAAATAAAGATGACGCTCGGCCTCGCGAAAACCCGAGCGAAGAAGGTTTAGGTGGCAAATGGTAAAACCAAGGTTGGGCCTTGCTGGAGGAGTTTTATTCAAGGCGAACTGTCAAGGGGGTCCCATAAATCACCCAACCGCGTAAGGAACGCAAACTCAAGGAACATAATACCGGTATGACGAAAATTAGGGCGACAAGAGTGGAACAAAACACCAGGCATAAGGCCGAGCCTTCCACCCTTTACCCAATATATATAGATGCATTAATTAAATAAGAGATATTGTGATATTCCAAAATATCCATGTTCCAACATGGAACCAACTCCAACTTCACCTGCAACTAGCAACGCTATAAGATGGGCTGAGCAAAAGCGGTAACTTAGCCAAACAATGGTTTGCTAGGAAAGGATGGTTAGAGGCTTAACATGGCAATATGGGAGGCATGATATAGCAAGTGGTAGGTAGCGCAGCATGGCAATAGAACGAACAACTAGCAAAGCAAAGATAGAAGTGATTTCGACGGTATGGTCATCTTGCCTCCAAGGTTCTCAGAGTTGTCGAAAGCTTGATCCTCGTAGGCGTACTCAATAGGTTCCTCGTTCACGAACTCGTCTCCCGGCTCTACCCACAGCAAGAATACAAGCAATGGAACCACAATCAATCACGGGAAATGCACAAGCAACATGATGTAAAACATGCATGATATGCGGGATATGATATGCGATGCATATGCGTGCTCCGGAAGAAAAAGAATGAACAAGGCAGTAACTTGGCAAACCAAGTATGCCACTGGAAAGATGAGATGATTTCGGTCAAAATTGATATAAAGATCACCGGAAACGGATGCACGGTTTGCAAATGGCAAGCAAAACAAGAATGACACGATTCTGCGATTAACAGCATGATAGCACTTAGAATACAACAAGTAACTATGCTACAGCACCCCAACATAGCAACAAATCATATGACATTAATCTACAGGAGATGCGTGACAAAAGATGAACACTGAGCTACGGCTAGATCACAAAATAACAGGTTCAAACAAGCATGGCAAAAGTGCAAATGATATCAGGATCACAGACTTGGTCAAATTACTGGACATGGCTGAAACAGCATCAGGTAGCAATGTTCAGAGCAAGAAATCAACATACTACAGAAACTTAACATAGCAAAACAACGCATGTAATGAATCTGCTAAGTTCATAGAACAAAAGTCCCTTACTGACCATGATCCAAAAAGGATCAGAAGATATGATGGCACCCATGTAAACATAGCAAGTTTCGTTAACAGGTTTCAGACTTGGCAGAAAACAGAGCAAGGCAGTAACAGAAATTATGAAGGCATCTTGGTGAGCATGATTCACTCATCAAAAAGCAACGCATGACAAAACAAGCATAACTACAGCAAGATGGCATGTTTATGAATCTAACCATTGCAAGAGCAAGTTCATAGCATGTATGGATCAACTACAACAACCTTGGCAAAATTGAATATCATCTTAACCTTCTGCCAGAAATATTTTATAGCAAAAGTAGAGCAAGATTAGGACATGCTATGAAACTGCATAATTGTAAACAGGGGCATGGATGGAGAGAGCACAACTATATCTACAAAACATCCTTAGTGAACATGCCCAAAAGAAGCATGGATCTCTCTGTAGACACATGGATACATAGCAACAAAATAACAGCAGTCACAGACTTTGCAAAATTCTGTCCCTGAAAACAGAAACATCACGAAGCCTAGTTTGCATGCTTGTGCTAGTCACCACATAGATCACAAAAATACATGGAATAAACCTCTTTAAATATGGCATGGCATAGATCAAAACACCTATAGAGCTCCTACTCATAAGATGCACACATTAAATGTAACAAAACTAACAAAACACCAAGTTCTGTTAAGTAACAGCAGTAAACATCATATAGCACTCTTGCACCAGAGATTTGGGCATCACTATGGACTCAAATGAGCATAGCGCAATGGAACAAAATGAAGAGCGTCTCGAGGCGAACATTTCGATATATCATGCACGCAAAACGGAACAGTATACGATGAGATATGGTGCAATGAACAGGAGCACATAATGCAATATTTCCGAGACTTGGTAGAAAAACACGGGGGGAGGGGAAAGTCAACCTCTCCCAGATCAGATCGGGCGCGGAAGCCGAGGCGGGGCTCTCGCCGGAGATCGAGGACGGGGACGGCCGGAGACTTGCCGGAGAGGGAGGAGACGGCGGGGACGACGGCGGCGCGGGGCTGCGCCGGCTCGGGTGCGGCGCGGGTCCCGCCGGACATCGACGACGGCGGCGCGGGGCTGCGCCAGCTCGGGT
>NC_057808.1:413832872-413842309 GCF_018294505.1 Triticum aestivum | reverse complement strand
GCGGGCGGAGGAGACGGGCCGCGGTGGCCGGCGGGCTTCGGCGGCGCGGCGGCGTACGGGCGACACGTGGTTTACTGGTGTTATAGGGAGCTAGAAGACTCCAAATGGAGTGCGGTTTTTCGCCCACACGATTGTGATCAAACGACCGAGAGCATGGAGGTGACTTAGATGGGTTATTGGGCTGTTTGGAGGGGGGTTTTGCTGCAACACACAACAAGCCTTTGCGGTTACCCGGTTAATCGTTGGAGCACCAAACGACCTCCAAATGGAACGAAACTTGACAGGTGGTCTACCGGTGTTATACCAAGGCCACTTGGCAAACCTCGGTCCATTCCGAGAACGTTTAACACCCGCTCACGAAAAGAAACAAGAAGGGCGCGCCGGTGCATGTGGGAGTGCCGGATTGCACGGGAAAATGTTCGGATGCATGAGACGAACACGTATGCAAATGAGATGCACATGATGACATGATATGAGATGCATGACATGATCAAAATGCAAAACAAAAAACAAAACCAAACCACGAAAGCAATATCATAACACATAGCCAAAAATGGCAAGAGTTGGTGTTACAAATATGGAAAGTTACATCCAGGGTGTTACAACACTCCACCACTACGAGAGGATCTCCACCCGAGATCTAGGGCTGAAAGAACTCCGGATATTCGGAACGGAGGTGGTCCTCGTGCTCCCAGGTGGCTTCTCGGTCGGAATGGTGTGACCACATCACTTTCAGGAATTTGATTGACTTGTTGCGAGTCTTGCGCTCAGTTTCTTCAAGAATAGCAACGGGGTGCTCATGATAAGCGGATCTTCTTGGAGATCAATCTCTTCGAAGTTGATGGTGCGCTCCGGAGTCTTGAAGCACTTGCGAAGCTGTGACACGTGGAACACATCGTGCACGTTCGCGGAGTTGGAGGGAAGCTCAAGTTGATAGGCGAGGTCGCCTCTTTTGCCAATGATCTTGAAAGGACCCACGTATCTAGGGGCAAGCTTCCCTTTGATACCAAAGCGACGAGTGCCTTTCATTGGAGAGACGCGGAGGTAGACATGGTCTCCGATCTCGAAAGCCAAGTCACGGTGCTTGCTATCATAGTAAATCTTCTGGCGCGATTGCGTGGCTTTGAGATTTTCACGGATGACTTTACACATTTCTTCAGCCTCTGTGATTAAGTCATTGCCAAGAAGTTGGTGTTCACCAGTCTCTGGCCAATTTAGAGGAGTACGACACTTTCTGCCATAGAGAATCTTGAATGGGGCCTTGCCCGAACTCGCTTGGAAGCTATTGTTGTAGGAGAATTTGGCATATGGAAGACAATCTTCCCACTTCATGCCAAAGGAAATGACACAGGCCCTGAGCATATCTTCAAGAATTTGATTGACTCACTCGACTTGGCCACTAGTTTGAGGATGGAAAGCTGTGCTGAAGTGAATGTTGGTGCCCATGGCCTTCTGGAAGGAGTCCCAGAACTTAGAAGTGAAGATGCTTCCACGATCTGAAGAAATCAATTGTGGAATACCGTGCAAGGAGACAATCCTGGAGGTGTATAGCTCTGCCAACTGAGCTGCTGTGATAGATTCTTTGATTGGAAGGAAATGAGCCACTTTAGTAAGCTTGTCGATGACAACGAAGATAGCAGCATTTCCGCGCTTGGACTTTGGAAATCCAGTCACGAAGTCCATTTCAATATGATCAAACTTCCATTCTGGAATAGCAAGAGGTTGGAGGAGACCAGCTGGTCGTTGGTGTTCTGCTTTCACTCTTCGACAGACATCACATTCATTCACGAATTGAGCGATTTCTCGCTTCATTCGAGTCCACCAATACGACTGCTTGAGGTCATGGTACATCTTCGTACTTCCAAGATGAATGGAAAGAAGATAATTGTGCGCCTCGTTCATAATGACTTTCCTTAGATCACCTTTAGGAACCACAATCCGGTCCTCGAAGAATAACGTGTCTCTATCATCAATGCGATAGCACTTGTATTTGGCAAGACCCTTGTCGATACCACGTTTCACCTTCTTCACCATGGCATCAAGAAGTTGTGCCTCACGAATTTGATCTTCCAAAGTAGGAGAGACTATGAGGTTGGCAAGAAAGCCTTGAGGAACAACTTGGAGATTCAGCTTGCGGAAAGCTTTACAAAGATCCGGTTGGAATGGCTTGAGAATTAAGCTGTTGCAATAAGCCTTCCTGCTCAAAGCGTCTGCAATGATGTTGGCCTTGCCTGGAGTATATTCAATACTCGGATTGTACTCTTGAATCATTTCGACCCATCCAGTTTGCCTGAGGTTGAGGTTTGGCTGAGTGAAGATGTACTTGAGACTCTTGTGATCGGTGAATATGTCCACTTTTCTTCCCAACAAGAGATGTCTCCATGTTATTAATGCATGGACAACTGCCGCCAACTCAAGATCGTGAGTGGGGTAGTTCTTCTCATTGGGCTTCAACTGATGAGAGGTATAGGCCACAACTTTCTTCTCTTGCATTAACACAGCACCGAGACCTTGAAGAGAAGCATCACAGAAAACTTCGAATGGCTTGGATTCGTCAGGAGGAGTTAAGACAGGAGCTATGATGAGTTTCTCTTTGAGAGTGTTGAAAGCAACGTCACACTCAGGAGTACAGACATACTTCACATGCTTCTGGAGGAGGTTGGAAAGAGACTTTGCAATCTTAGAGAAATTCTCAATGAATCTTCGGCAATAGCTTGCAAGACCAAGAAAACTGCGGAGCTGCTTGACATTCTGAGGAGGTTCCCAATTCACAATTGCAGACACCTTCTCGGGATTAACAGCGATGCCCTTGGCAGAGATGATATGACCAAGGTAAAGAACTTCATCGAGCCAAAACTCACATTTGGAAAACTTTGCATAGAATTGATACTCTCTGAGCTTGTCGAGCACCAATCGCAAATGTTTGGCATGATCCTTCTTATTCTTGGAGAAGACCAAGATATCATCGAGATACACCAGGACGAATTCATTGGTATAGGGGTTGAAAATGAAATTCATCATTCGAGAGAATGTTGGAGGAGCATTGACAAGGCCGAAAGACATGACAGTATATTCATAAGAAATAAAGCTTGTTCTGAATGCTGTCTTGGGAATATCTTCTTCATGAATGCGAATCTGATGATAACCCATTCGAAGGTCAAGCTTGGAGAATACCTTAGCACCTTTGAGTTGCTCGAATAGCTCATTGATGTTGGGAAGTGGATACTTGTTCTTAATTGTCTTCTTGTTCAATGGACGATAGTCGACACAAAGTCGGTCCGTGCCATCCTTCTTCTGGACAAAAAGAACACCACAACCCTATGGAGATGAACTCGGTCTGATCAAACCCAGACGCTCTTGTTCATCGAGCTGTTTCTTCAATTCCTTCAGCTCGTTGGGTCCAAGCTTGTAAGGACGCTTGCAAACGGGTTCAGTGTCGGGCTCAAGATCGATAACGAACTCAACTGGCCGGTGAGGAGGCATACCCGGAAGCTCTTCTGGAAAGACATCTTGGTACTCACAAATGACCGGAATTTGAGAAATAGCATTCAACTCGCCCTTCTCATTGAGAGAAAACAACCGAATGGTTTCATCACGAGCGGCATAGATGATAACATCCTCAGAAGAGTGTGTTAATTGAATTTCCCTGGCAGCACAATCAAGTTGAGCCTTGTGCTTAGAAAGCCAGTCCATCCCGAGAATAAGATCAATATCCGAGTCACCAAGAACAATTGGTTTAGACAGAAATTTATAGTTTCTCATCTTGATGGAAACATCCGGGACACAATTATTAGATGTCATTTTCTTACCCGGGGACACAATCTTCAACGGGATAGGAATCTTTTCCGTCACAAACTCATGCTTGGCAACAAAAGGTCTTGAAATGAAAGAAAGAGATGCACCAGTATCAAATAAGACTTTTGCAGGGAAATCATTAACTGAGAGATTACCCATTATCACATCAGTAGATTCCTCCGCTTGAGCTGCATTCATCATGTTCACCTTAGCAGACTTGGGATTATGCTCAACCACTGCATTGCTGGAAGATCTCACAGGAGGAGGAGGCGGAAGGCGCCTTTGGTTGAAGCACTTGTTAGCGTAGTGACCTTTCTGCTGACACTTGTTGCAAGTCACCTCTGAGAGTGGACGATGATAAGGAGCATTCGACTTTGGAGCTTGATTCTGAGACTTGTTCTGATAGCCAGGGTTGGGTGGGTGGGAAGATCCATGGCCACCTTTGTTCTTCTGCTGGAAATGCTGACGAAACGGAGGAGGAGGAAGCAACCAGAACTTCTGTTGCTTAGCAGCCACTAGTGAGGAAGAAGAAGACTCAACTGCGTCCCTAACTCTCTTCTTAGAAGCCTCGCACTTGAGCTGAGCAGCCTCTTGCTTCAGTGCCATATTGTAGAAATCATTTTACTTGGTCGGCTCAAAAAGCACGAGAGGCAATTGCAGATCTTCTCTGAGGCCACCTCTGAATTGATAGATCATGCTCTTTTCATCAGGAACGTCTTGCTTAGCGAAGCGAGCGAGTTTCTGAAACTGAGTATTGTATTGATACACGGACATGCTGCCTTGCTTGAGATTGCGGAACTCCTCACGCTTGCTCTCAACAACACTTTGTGGAATGTGGTGAGCTTTGAAGTCTCGACGGAAATCATCCCAGGTAATCACACGACCTCCTCTAGAATCTTTGTATTGTTGATACCACTCGGCAGCTTGATCCTTGAGTTGAAAAGAAGCGAACTTGACAAAGTCCTCAGGCCTGACATTGCTATATTCAAAATGCTTGTTGATGTCCACGAGCCAATCATCGGCGTTTGTGGCCTCGGCATAGTAGCTGAAAGACTTCGGCTGATTTGTGAGGAACTGGTTGAGGGTAGCGAAGTGAGGCTGATTGTTGCCTTGGCCTTAATTTCCTTGATTGCCTTGCCCTTGGGTGCGTTCTTGCAAGAGTTGCAAAATCATCCGAGCATTGGCGTTGGTGGCTGCCATGATAGCTTGCCATGCCTCCGGAGTCGGAGGTGGTGGCGGAGGGTTCGCCTGACTCCCCTCATTGCATTCCGGATTCTGACGCGTTGGCGGAGCCATCCTGAAGAGGGTGACATCCGTTAGCATCTTGATAGACAAGTTGAAACAATGGATAGAAATTACAACATATAGTCTTCACAATAAACATTCGAACGAGGATGAACGAATGAATTCCATAGTAAATCATCACACTTCCATTAAGGTGAGAAGCCACTTGATAAAGGATTGATGAATAAAATAAAAAGGTACGAGTGGAACGAATAAGTGGTAAGGATTACCCAATCACAAATCAAATATCTGCGGGAAGAAATGCTAAGAGCTACTTGAATCCCACCTATAAACTCCCGAAACTTTCTGGTTATGCAATCTGGTGTTGGGGATACAGGGGACACAAAATATATCACCCAAACTAGCAATCACTAGATCCAGCTGTATCCATCCGTCAACACATAACCAAGAAACCTTCGGAAATCGTGTACCTCAACCTTCGAAAAGCATCCGTTATACGAGTTATGGCAATACTCCCGAACTCCCGCCCCAGTACTGGGTGGCGTCGAGGTGATCTCACCAACAACTGCATAAAAGAGATTTCCGATGTCGGCGAAACTCAGGTATACCAGAACTGCAACGATAAAATTATGACGACAACACCTCGGAGCTCAACTCCCCGCGACACTGCCACAACCCCTAAATGTCAGCAGGCACCAAGAACAATGTTCTCGTTACAAAACCATCGGAACGATTCCAAGATACCCGCGTGATCCTAAAATTTTTTTTAGTGAAATTTGAGGAGAGAAGAGTCAAAACTTCTACGTCAGGAGGCCTCACCAGAGCGACGAAGGGACTGAGGAGTAAAAAGAATCCTACTCTCCGATATATATAATCCTAAGACTCAAAACATTTTTGTTCTAGACTCAACAACGCCAGCGATTCGATCAAGCAGGGGCTCCTAAGTCGGGGATGGCTCTGATTACCAACTTGTAATGCCCACGATGCGGCTATATCTCCCACGTGTCGAGGCACGACTTAGAGGCATCACCGCATTGTGGTTTTGTCGCAAGAAGGGTCATCTTCACACAATCCCGTGTAATGAACAAGAATGGGATAACGAGAGTTGGCTTACAATCGCCACTTCACACAATACATAAATTAATCCATACATCGTCCAAAATACACACATAGACCGACTACGGTCAAATCCAAATGAAAATAAGATAACCTCAAATGCTAGATCCCCGATCATCCCAACTGGGCTCCACTACTGACCATCAGGAAAAGAAACATAGTAATGACCACCTTCCTCATCGAACTCCCACTTGAGCTCGGTTGCGTCAACTGCACTGGCATCGTCGGCACCTGCAACTGTTTTGGTAGAATCTGTGAGTCACGAGGACTCAGCAATCTCACACCCGCGAGATCAAGACCATTTAAGCTTATAGGAAAGGATGGGGTAATGAGGTGGAGCTGCAGCAAGCACTAAGCATATATGGTGGCTAACATACGCAAATGAGAGCGATAAGAGAAGCAACGCAACGATCGCGAAGCTAGAAATGATCAAGAAGTGATCCTGAAACTACTTACGTTCATGCATAACTCAAACCGTGTTCACTTCCCGGACTCCGCCGAGAAGAGACCATCACGGCTACACACACGGTTGATGTATTTTAATTGAGTCAAGTGACAAGTTCTCTACAACCGGACATTAACAAATTGCCATCTGCCTCATAACCGCGGGCACGGCTTTCGAAAGATAATACCCTGCAGGGGTGTCCCAACTTAGCCCATCATAAGCTCTCACGATCAACGAAGGATAAACCTTCTCCCGGAAAGACCCGATCAGTCTCGGAATCCCGGTTTACAAGATATTTCGACAATGGTAAAACAAGACCAGCAAAGCCGCCCGATGTGCCGACAAATCCCGATAGGAGCTGCACATATCTCGTTCTCAGGGCACACCGGATGAACACTACATACAACTAAAACCAGCCCTCGAGTTTCCCCAAGGTGGCGCTGCAAGTGGCTCTAGTTTGGACCAGCACTCAAGGGAACACTGGCCCGGGGGTTTAAATAAAGATGACCCTCGGGCTCGCGAAAACCCGAGGGAAGAAGGCTTAGGTGGAAAATGGTAAAACCAAGGTTGGGCCTTGCTGGAGGAGTTTTATTCAAGGCGAACTGTCAAGGGGGTCTCATAAATCACCCAACCGCGTAAGGAACGGAAACTCAAGGAACATAATACCGGGATGACGGAAACTAGGGCGACAATAGTGGAACAAAACACCAGGCATAAGGCCGAGCCTTCCACCCTTTACCCAATATATATAGATGCATTAATTAAATAAGAGATATTGTGATATTCCAAAATATCCATGTTCCAACATGGAACCAACTCCAACTTCACCTGCAACTAGCAACGCTATAAGAAGGGCTGAGCAAAAGCGGTAACTTAGCCAAACAACGGTTTGCTAGGAAAGGATGGTTAGAGGCTTAACATGGCAATATGGGAGGCATGATATAGCAAGTGGTAGGTACCGCAGCATGGCAATAGAACGAACAACTAGCAAAGTAAAGATAGAAGTGATTTCGAGGTTATGGTCATCTTGCCTGCAAGGTTCTCAGAGTTGTCGAAAGCTTGATCCTCGTAAGCGTACTCAACAGGTTCCTCGTTCACGAACTCGTCTCCTGGCTCTACCCCCAGCAAGAATACAAGCAATGGAACCACAATCAATCACGGGAAATGCACAAGCAACATGATGCAAAACATGCATGATATGCGGGATATGATATGCGATGCATATGCGTGCTCCGGAAGAAAAAGAATGAACAAGGTAGTAACTTAGCAAACCAAGTATTCCACTGGAAAGATGAGATGATTTCGTCGAAGTTGATATAAAGATCACCGGAAACGGATGCACGGTTTGCAAATGGCAAGCAAAACAAGAATGACTGGATTCTGGGATTAACAGCATGATAGCACTTAGAATACAACAACTAACTATGTTACATCACACCAACATAGCAACAAAGCATATGAAAGTAATCTACAGAAGATGCTTGACAAAAGATGAACACTGAGCTACGGCTAGATCACAAAACAACAGGTTCAAACAAACATGGCAAAAGTGCAAATGATATCAGGATCACAGACTTAGTGAAATTACTGGACATGGCTGAAACAGCATCAGGTAGCAATGTTCAGAGCAAGAAATCAACATGCTACAGGAACATAACATAGCAAAACAAGGCGTGGAATGAATCTACCATGTGCATAGAACAATAGTCCCTTACTGACCATGAGCCAAAAAGGATCAGAAGATATGATGGCACCCATGTAAACATAGCAAGTTTCGTTAACAGGTTTCAGACTTGGCAGAAAACAGCAAGGCAGTAACAGAAATTATGAAGGCATCTTGGTGAGCTTGATTCACTCATCATAAAGCAACGCATGACAAAACAAGCATACTTACAGCAAGATGGCATATTTATGAAGCTAACCATGGCAAAAGCAAGTTCATAGTATGTATGGATCAACTATAACAACCTTGGCAAAATTGAATATCATCTTAACCTTCTGCCAGAAATATTTTATAGCAAAAGTATAGCAAGATTAAGACATGCTATGTCTCTCCATAATTTCACACAGTGGCATGGATTGAAAGAGCACAACCATATCAACAAAACATCCTTACTGAACATGCCCAAAAGAAGCATGGATCTCTCTGTAGACACATGGATACATAGCTACAAAATAACAGCAGTCACAGATAGCAAAATTCTTAGTCCCTGAAAACAGAAACATCACGAAGCCTAGTTTGCATGGTTGTGCTAGTCACCACATAGATCAAAAAAATACATGGTATACACCTCTGTAAAGATGGCATGGCATAGATCAAAACACCTGTAGAGCTCCTACTCATAAGATGCACACATTAAATGCAACAAAAATAACAAAAATAACAAAAATAACAAGTTCTGTCAAGTAACAGCAGTAAACATCATATATCACTCTTGCACCAGAGATTTGGGCATCACGATAGACTCAAATGAGCATGGCGCAATGGAACGAGATGAAGAGCATCTCGAGGCGAACATTTCGATGTATCATGCACGCCAAACAGAGCAATATGCGATGAGATATGATGCAATAAATAGGAGCACATAATGCAATATTTCCGAGACTTGGGAGAAAAACACGGGGGGATAGAAAAGTCGACCTCTCCCAGATCGGATCTGGCGCGGAAGCCGAGGCGGGGACGGCCGGAGACTTGCCAGAGAGGGAGGAGACGGCGGGGACGACGGCGCTGCGGGGCTGCGTCGGCTCGGGTGCGGCGCGGGTCCCGCCGGAGATCGACGACGGCGACGTGGGGCTGCGCCGGCTCGGGTGGTCGGAGCCGCGGCGGCGGCGGATG
>NC_057808.1:413190653-413194892 GCF_018294505.1 Triticum aestivum | reverse complement strand
GCCAACGAGCCCCGCGCCCGCACTGCCGCTGCCGCCTCGCACTCGCCGGCGAGCCCCGCGCCCACGCCTGCAGCGTCGGAGCACACGGGCGAGCACATGAGGACGCGCGCGTGGCGCTCTGGGCTTGCGGAAGCACGGCCGAGGTGCAACACGTGCACGCGGCACACGAGGGCTCATCAGGTGGCCGGCAACGAGAGCGGACGAGGTCGGGGGGCAGTTCGTCGTGGCCGATGACGGCGGCTGGAGGAGGCTTGATGAGGCAGGGAAGGGAGGCAGCGGAGCGTCCCTCCCGTCGTGTCCATCGACGGCGAAGGCGACTGGGGGGTGTAAGGCCGGGGCGTGGAGGGTCGACGGCGTCGGTGGTGGCTGTAGGGGGCGGCGCAGGTTGTGGCGCGTCTGTGCAGGGGAAGCCGGGCCGAGGCCGGGGCTCGGAGGGCCGGCGCCGTCGAGCTCCACATCTTGTGCGTGGATGGAGGCGAGGCGTGGGTGGCGCCGTCGAGCGGTTGGCCGGGGCCGACGAGGCCCGCGGAGATGGTGCATGGCGCGGTGGCGGCGGTCGGCATTGCGCTGCCGGATCCGAGGGAGTAGGTGATGTGCGTGCACACGGAGAGTGTTCGACGAAATGCCAGCGAGACTAGTGAGAGAGAGAGAGCGTGAGAGACTAGTCAACCGTCCATGTGTTTATTTTTGCCAAGTAAGCCTGACATGTGGGGCCAGCCCGTCAGTTTTCCTGTTAGTCGCAGCTCACAGCTCGTTTAGTGCAATATGTTATTCACTTGCCGCAGAGTTGGTGGTGTTTTGTTATTTTCAGCAAAAGCCACAAATGGTTTTGGAGTATCCTCGGCACAAATGTGGTGGCTTTCAGCAATTTACTCCCGCTGGCCCACCCGCTGCTGTTCTCGCACAGGCAGAGGAGGCCGTTGCACGAGCCGACCAGCTGCAGGTCGTCGTCCGCGTCCACGTCCTTGTAGCGAGCATCTCGGAGGCGGGGGTGGGGGTTCCTCCACAGCTCCCTGCATCTCCCCGTCGAGAGGTCGTCGACGACGTAGGCGACGGCGGAGCGGGCGTTCCAGAGGAGGGCCTTGGCGCGGCTCTGCATCTCCGTCGCTCGTTTGTCGAAGAGGTCGCGCCAGAGCCTGCAGACCAGGCGGGCACGGTGCCGCGCGCTAGGCGGGAGCCGCAGCAGGATGTCTACCAGCATGTCCTTGTGGAATTTTGAACGAAAAGTCTAACGCCCACACGTGTGGGCTTGGCAACTCGCCCACACGCATGGATTCTCGTCCAACCAATTCTGCATGAATCTTGGCACGTTCTAGCAGTTTTTGTGTGCCACGTAGGACTAAGCTGGTGTGTGGGCATTCATCCGGTCGCCCACACGTCCTTTTTCACCACACGGGGGGCTAGTGTGTGGGCGTTTAGCAATTCGCCCACACACCAGTTTTCACGCACGCAGATGGGGCTGGTGTGTGGGCGTTTATCACTTCGCCCACACGCCCGTCTCCTCGCCACACCCAAAGCTGGCAGTTGCCATGTGTTTCTGCAGGGTACATGGCAACTGCCCTAGCTTTGCTTGTAAGCAGATGGCAATTCTCTTTTACCCGAGTTGCCATGTGTTTTTGCATGATACATGGCAACTGCCCTAGCGTGCACGTAAGCATATGACAACTCTTTCTCTTTATATGGCAACTCCCTAGCGTGCTTGTGAGCACATGGCAACTCTCTCTTTTACCCGAACATGTTTTTTTGCCATGGCTTTTTGTAGTGCTACATGGCAACTGCCTAGTGTTAGTGGGTGGCAACTCCTAAAGTTTTGAAATCATGGCAACTGCAGTAGACCAGACCATACATGGCAATTGCAGTTGAGCAACCATGGCAACTGTAATTGTCCGACATGGCAACCGAAGTTCAGCGACATGGCAACTACAGTTAAACGAACATGGACGAGGGTCTGGACCATGGCAATTGCGGGACGCGCGCTGACTGTCACGCGGGGCGTGCGGGACCACGAGGTACGAGGCCTGACGTACGGGGCATGTGGGCGTTATCTATTTCGCCCACACGCACGCGTGTGAGAGGGATCGGGAGGGAAAAAAAGGTGTGTGGGCATTGTTTTGCCCACACGTAGGTGTGTGGGCTGTTCCTCTTACACACCACACAAAATGTGTGGGCAGACCCTCTAACGCCCACACGTGTGGCACTTATCGGCGTCCATTTTGAATCCATGGCACGGCGGAGGTGTTGTTTCTGATCTCGTTTCTTCCGGCCGGTTGCCCACGGCAGCGCGCCCCGCCCCGTCTCCCCTTTTTATTGAACGAGCTGGCGAGTCGTTTCCTGATGGGATCGGAGTCCTACTCGGTTGTCAAGTTCTTCTGTATACCTGTCAAGTTTGTATCCGACATGAGACCGCAACGAATCTGTTCAAAACCTCAAATTTACTCAGCTCTCTCACGCTAAATGATTCTGAATTTTGAGATCACTAGACCACCTTGGATTGGAACCATGAATTTTATGGCTTCCTTCTTCTATAGTTTTGTGCTTACTCCATACCAAAACATAAGACACAAAAACGTCTTTTATTTTGAATACAGAGGTAGTATATTTTAAGTAGGTTCTGTTGATGGTTCGGAAGGTTTGGGCGCCGCCTAAAATTAAATACAGTTATGCTAAAACACATCTAGATGTGCAATACTTATGGCACTTCTAAGTCCTATGTCACTGATTTTACGTTGAGATTCGTGTGGATATTTCCTTTTTCTTTTTTCTTTTCCTCTTTATACTTGAGTCACTTAGATGTGCAAAGAGGCAAAGATTAGATATGAAGGGGATCAGCTGCTAACACGCAGCTAGTGGCTCACCCCCGCGTCGCCCCCGTCTCGGGTGACTCGGGCGGCTCTTCAAACCCTAGCCGCCAGGGTCAACACCACCTCCCTCCCTTCCCTCCGCCGCTGTCGGAGGACGCCGCTGGGCTAAGCCCAGGGCCAACGGCGGTGGCGGAGGCTCTCCTCCCTGGATCGCATCGGAGGGGGTGGGGCGGGACCTTCACGCGCGTGACAGCGCAGCGGCGATCTGATCCATAGTGGTGCGATGGCGTGCTCCGGGTGGAGGCCTTGGGCGGCGGCGCGGTTGCCTGGTGGCGAGCCGGCGGCGGCGGTGTGAAGAGGGCGCCGTGGAGGACCGGGCTGGCCAGATCAAGATCCTGGGGCAGCGGCCTTGGACGGCGGCGGCGGGTGAAGCTCGGGCTTCCCGCGGCGGCATGGCGTGGTGCAGTCCATATCCAAGGCGGATCTGCGTCGGTGATCTCGTGGTTTTGCCACGGATTGGTTCCGATCAGAGACGGTGATGAGCATGCGGGATCCATCTCGGCGGCTCTCGCGGTTTGGCGAGGTGGGGTGGGAGTCCTCCTCCCAGGCTCCAGTGGTGGCGCATTGAGGCAGTGGCCGGTGTGCCAGGGCTCCTACGGTGGCACTGCTGTTGCGGTTGGTCGCCGGATCTAGGCAGCTAGATCTGGGGCTTTGAAGGCGGTCGAGACAGTGCACATGTTATCGGGTGGATTTCTTGGGACGGATCCGAGTGAAAACTTGGTCTTCGGTCGTTGGCCGGAGCCGGTGATGACGATGCCCTTATCATCGTTTCCTTCATGAAGGCATCATCGAGGTACAAATCCCAAACCCACCCAATACCTCCGGGGGAAACCCTATATCAGTTGATCGGACGACGGCGGCATTCATGTTGTAACGCCCGGATAATCAAGCTACAGTAATCCCATGCTAATGGTGCCACGTCACCACAGTTACTGTTGCTAATCTACCGTTAGGTCAAACCGTTTCAAAATTCAAATTCAAATTAATGTCAACAATTAAAGTTTTTCAAAATTTACAACAAAAATGTTCGGGAGGTGCCATATTTTGCATAAGTAAATATGATGTAGTAAACACATTTTTATAAAATGCCTAAATAATTTAAATTGAAATAAAACAGAAAAGAAAATAAATAAAAGAAAGAAAATACAAAAGAGAAAAAAAAGAAAGGAGAAAACCCCCTGGGCCGTGGCCCAACTGGGCCAACCCATCAGGCCCAGCCGGCCACCCACTTCCCCCCTTATCCACTCACCACACCCCACCCACTCCACCGACACCCCCACTTCCCCCCCACGAAAATATCTCCTCCCCCCCTCTCCCCCGATTGGATCGGGATCGAGAGGAGGAGACCACCGCGCCCCGCGACCACCGCCGACGCCTC
>NC_057808.1:413181328-413190168 GCF_018294505.1 Triticum aestivum | reverse complement strand
CATCGGTGCCCTAGCGCCCTCGTCCCGCCCTGCGGGTGAGCGCTCGCTCGGGTGCGCCCGCACCCGCTGGACCAAACCCGCTGTGGCCAGGGCCACTGACCACTGGGCCAGTGCCCCCTGGCCCTATGACATGTGGGGCCCCACCCCCCAGAACGTTTGTTAAAAAAGTGAATGATTTAAAAAAATTATTAATTAAATTAATAAAAATAAATAAATAATAAAGATAATTAATTTAGATAATTAATTAGCTTAATTAATCCTGTTAATATTAACTAATTAAGATTAATTAACCTAATAACTAATTAACCTAATTAACTATTGTTAATTAGCTAACAACCCCTGACAGGTGGGACCCACCTGTCAGGTTGACCAGGTCAACGGTCAACGTTGACTGCTGACGTCATGCTGACGTCATGCTGATGCAATAATTAAATTTTGAATTAAATTAATTTATTAAATTCTAAAAATGATTTAAAACTTTAAAATTTCATATAAAATAAACCGTAGCTCGGATGGACAAACTTTGTACATGAAAGTTGCTCAGAACGACGAGACGAATCCGAATACGTAGTTCGTTTGTCAGCCACACGTTCCTAGCATAGCGAACATGAAACTTCTCCCCTCCGGTCCGTCTGTCCGAAAACGCGAAACATCGGGAATACTTTCCCGGATGTCCCCCCCTTCGCCGGTACCACCTACTGCCGCGTTAGGGCACACCTAGCACCGCTCATTGTCATGTCACGCATCGTCATGCTTATGTTTGCATTGTATTTACTGTTTCTCCCCCCTCTTCTCTCCGGTAGACTACGAGACTGACGCTGCTGCTGCCCAGTTCGACTACGGAGTTGACGACCCCTCCTACTTGCCAGAGCAACCAGGCAAGCCCCCCTTGATCACCAGATATCGCCTATTCTTCTCTATACTGCTTGCATTAGAGTAGTGTAGCATGTTACTGCTTTCCGTTAATCCTATCCTGATGCATAGCCTGCCCTTGCTACTACTGTTGTTACCTTTACCTGCAATCCTACATGCTTAGTATAGGATGCTAGTTTCCATCAGTGGCCCTACATTCTTGTCCGTCTGCTGTGCTATACTATCGGGACATGATCACTTGGGCGGTGATCACGGGTATATACTTATATACTATATACATGACACCTGTGGTGACTAAAGCCGGGTCGGCTCGTAGGAGTACCCGCGAGTGGATCTTGTGGCGGAGCGACAGGGCAGGTTGAGACCACCTAGGCGAGAGGTGGGCCTGGCCCTGGATGCCGTCCGCGGTTACTTCAAAATAACACGCTTAACGAGTTCTTGGTATTTGATCTGAGTCTGGCCATTTGGTCTATACGCACTAACCAGCTACGCGGGAACAGTTATGGGCACTCGACGTCGTGGTATCAGCCGAAGCTCTTTTTGACGTCAGCGACTAAGTGGCGCACGCCGCATTGGACCGTAAGCTCGCGCTTGTATTAAGGGGGCTAGGTCTGCTTCCGGCCGCGTACGCAACGTGCAGGTGTGCAGTGGGCGATGGGCCCAGACCCCTGGGCGCATAGGATTTAGACCGGCGTGCTGACCTCTCTGTTGTGCCTAGGTGGGGCTGCGACGTGTTGATCTTACGAGGCCGGGCATGACCCAGAAAAGTGTGTCCGGCCCAATGGGATCGAGCGTGTTGGGTTATGTGGTGCACCCCTGCAGGGAAGTTTATCTATTCGAATAGCCGTGTCCCTCGGTAAAAGGACGACCCGGAGTTGTACCTTGACCTTATGGCAACTAGAACCGGATACTTAATAAAATACACCCTTCCAAGTGCCAGATACAACCCGGTGATCGCTCTCTAACAGGGCGACGAGGAGGGGATCGCCGGGTAGGATTATGCTATGCGATGCTACTTGGAGGACTTCAATCTACTCTCTTCTACATGCTGCAAGATGGAGACGACCAGAAGCGTAGTCTTCGCCAGGATTAGCTACCCCCCTCTTATTCTGGCATTCTGCAGTTCAGCCCACTGATATGCCCCTTTACACATATACCCATGCATATGTAGTGTAGCTCCTTGCTTGCGAGTACTTTGGATGAGTACTCACGGTTGCTTCCCTCCCTCTTTTCCCCCTTTTCTTTCTACCTGGTTGTCGCAACCAGATGCTGGAGCCCAGGAGCCAGACGCCACCGTCGACGACGACTCCTACGACACTGGAGGTGCCTACTAGTACGTGCAGGCCGCTGACGACGACCAGGAGTAGTTAGGAGGATTCCAGGCAGGAGGCCTGCGCCTCGTTCGATCTGTATCCCAGTTTGTGCTAGCCTTCTTAAGGCAAACTTGTTTAACTTATGTCTGTACTCAGATATTGTTGCTTCCGCTGACTCGTCTATGATCGAGCACTTGTATTCGAGCCCTCGAGGCCCCTGGCTTGTATTATGATGCTTGTATGACTTATTTATGTTTTAGAGTTGTGTTGTGATATCTTCCCGTGAGTCCCTGATTTTGATCGTACACATTTGCGTGCATGATTAGTGTACGGTCAAATCGGGGGCGTCACAAGTTGGTATCAGAGCCGACTGCCTGTAGGAATCCCCCTTTCCACACTCCTTGGCCGAAGTCGAGTCTAGACATTACAAAACTTTTACTAACATGGCTGTGTGTCTTACGGGCCCACGTCGCCATTGGGTGGTACTAGGATCTTTTACTCCTCGACCTTTACTCTGGGACTCTGAACTCTCTTCTACTCGGGTTAAACGAATTTACTAACTCTAACACTAGGATCCCGTGACCGCATTCACCCCAAAGTTGGATAAGCCATAGTTATTTCTTAGAATAGTATTTTAAACAATTCACACACTGTCATTTGACTCCTTTGAAACATCTTTGCTTTCAGATCGAACCCACGAGGCAGGTCGTGTGCCACACGACGGCCATTGGTGCCTCGGGGTCACCTACTGTGCTAGCTGAGATGATGACCTATCTGGGTTATCGCTGGCACCCCGAGTACACCATCTACGAGGAGTACCATGACTTTACCCAGGAGCAGTACCGTGCCATCGTCCACCTCTACTCGCGGGAGTATGACTCCACAACTGTGCTGCACACCGCTCATGGTGTTGGAGTGACCATCGATATGGCTGTCCACGATGCTGCCTATGCTGCTCTGACACGTCTTCGTGGAGAGTATCGGGAGTTGGACACCTCCCCTTTCAGGCACATTGCTATCGCATCTGATGTTGGTGCGGAGGGATACTATACTGCTGCCTACTCCACTATCACCCGAGAGCCCTTCTACCATCAGAACTTGGTTCTGCATGCTGATGGGCTGGATCGAGCTAACCGAGCTCTTCGCCACGAGTTGTACACCACCCGTCAGCACCTTTACCGTGCTCTGACGCTGGTGCACCCCTTTGTCCGATCTAGGGAGCTGCCCCGTTCTGCGATCTACCCAGCCAGGACTGTGATGCCCTAGGGTGTCGGCTGGCCAGATGTGGGAGGCCACTCTCCCGCACTTGGACCTCTTCTGCCACCTGAGCATCAGGTTCTGCACCAGAGTATTCGTGGACCCCAGGTTGCTGATGTGGAGTTCCCGATGCGACACTACCAGCTTTCAGGCTGCACCTACCTCCACAGTACCTCTTGGGACTGATGTAGGCTTGCTTGTAGTGTTAGATGCATTCGCCGCGAGCCTGTGTGCCGCCTATGTTCTTTTAGTCTATGTACTGAACTCTGTGTACTGAACTCTATGCATGACCCCTTTTGTAAGTTATGCCGACTACTATGTAGTAGCTATTGTGCTCCTTTCATTATGCATGTTTCATCATGAATGATTCTTGTCTTTGCAAATTTCTCAATGCTGAACTACCCCTGTTATATATTAGCAGGATGGTTAGACCAGGTGGTCGTGGTAGTGGTGGCAATGCCCCACCACCACCTGAGTACATGGCTGGTATGATCCAACAGTTCGAACTGAACCGCCAATTCATGGAAAATATGATGGCTCAGTTTCCTCGCCCCAATATGGACCAGCAACCAACCCCAGTAACTCTGCAGGATTTCATGCGCCTCAATCCAACTGTGTACCGCAGCTCAACTCAGCCTCTGGATGCTGACGACTGGCTCCGTGACATCACCTATGAGATGGAGTCTGCCGATGTAGCCCCTCCCAGCTATGTCACCTTTGCTTCCTTCTTCCTGAAGGGACCCGCAGCTCAATGGTGGGACAGCCACAGGCGTACTCTGCCAGCTGGAACAATCATCACCTGGCCAGACTTCCAAGCAGCTTTCCGTGCCCGCTTCATTCCTCAGGGAGTCATGGACCGGAAGAAGCGTGAGTTCCGCAACCTCACCCAAGGAAACAAAACTGTTGAAGCTTATCAGCGGGAGTTTCTGGACTTGTCTCGCTTTGCTGAAGAGGATATTGCAACTGATGCACGCAGACAGGAGAAGTTCCGTGATGGCCTTCAAGCTGACATCAAGCTCGCACTTCTAGTGCATGACTTTGCTGATTTTGCCACCTTGGTGAACAAGGCCATCAATGTCGAAACTGGTCTGCAGGAATACCAGAGCTCCCACAGGCGCAACCGTGACACGGGCTCATCTTCGGGCCCGCCCTCACAGAAGCGTAAGATATGGATCCCGAACAGCATGTACCGTCCAAATGCATCTGCCGCAAGGCAGACCTATGCTGCACCTCGTCTGCCTCCACCACCATCTAGGCAGTCAAGACTTCCAGCTCCACCATCCCAAGCTCCTGTTCCCACTCCCAATAATGGCTTGTGCTTCAGGTGTGGTCAACCAGAGCACCGTGCTAAAGAATGCAACCAGAACCATAATCAACTGGCCCTTCCAGCAACTGGCCATGGAAGCAACCAACCCCGCAGCAACAAGGCAAAGTCTTATGGTCGTGTTCATGCCAACTACGTTGATCTCAACGAAGCTCAAGACCAGCCTGCTACTGTGATGGGTACACTCCTCGTAAATTGAGTACCAGCATCTGTTTTATTTGATACAGGTGCATCGCATTCATTCATGTCAGAAGATTTTGCATACGAGCACGACGTTAAATGTGAGGAGATGAACACCTCGGTATTGGCCAAAACCCCCGTGGGACAGTGTCAAACCTCCCTGGTTGGCATCAACGTCCCCGTGGAAATTGAAGGGCTGGAATTCTATGCCTCTCCCATTATCCTGAAGTCGTCTAACATCGACCTCATTTTGGGGATGGATTGGTTGAAAGCGCATACTGCTTCTATAGTTTGCGCCACTAAGACCGTCCATCTACTTCACCCTTTAGATGAAATAGTTGCTTACCAAGCTCATCTGGTGCAAAATGCCGAGGCCAGGCTCTATGCATTGAATGCCTTGAACGCCGCACCACTCAAGGGCATTGAAAACATTCTCGTCGTGCGTGAATTCCTCGACGTCTTCCCTAAAGAACTTCCAGGGATTCCCCCTGCTAGAGCTGTCGAATTCATCATCGACTTGAAACCAGACACCACTCCTATAGCCAAGCGACCCTACAAAATGCCGCCACATGAACTCCTTGAGCTTAAGGAGGAAATCGACAAATCTCTTCGCAAAGGATTCATTCGCCCAAGTTGCTCTCCTTGGGGAGCACCTTCTCTCTTTGTCAAGAAGAAGGATGGGACAAACCGATTAGTTCAATACTACCGTCCTATAAACCAAGCTACCATTCAGAATAAATACCCTCTTCGTCGGATCAATGATCTATATGATCAACTGGCGGGTTCATCAGTGTTCTCTAAGCTTGACTTGAGGTTGGGTTACCACCAGATCCGTGTTCGCGAAGAGGATATCCCAAAGACCGCCTTCGTGACTCGATATGGTTCATACGAGTACACCGTCATGTCTTTCGGTTTAACCAATGCTCCAGCCACCTTCTCTCGTCTGATGAACTATATATTCATGGATTACCTCGACAAGTTCGTCGTGGTTTATCTGGATGATATCTTGGTATTTTCCAAGAACGAAGAGGAACATGCTGAACATCTTTGTCTTGTGCTGGAAAAGCTACGAGAGCATCAACTATATGCCAAGTTCTCCAAATGTGAATTCTGGCTACCCGAAGTAACCTATCTTGGGCATGTCATCTCTAAGGATGGTATTGCCGTCAACCCTGAACGAGTCCAGGCTATCCTTGATTGGACTCCTCCCAAGAACGTTAAGCAAGTCAGAAGTTTTCTCGGTCTCGCCAGCTATTGCCGTCGATTCGTCGAGAACTTCTCCAAGATCGCCAGGCCTTTGACTAACCTGTTGCATAAGGGCGTCAAGTTCCAATGGACAGAAAAATGTCAGGAAAGTTTCCAGGCACTCAAAGACAAGTTGACTTCTGCCCCAGTTCTAGCTCCACCTGATACTAAGAAGGACTTCGTCATTTACTGCGACGCTTCCCGTCAAGGATTAGGCTGTGTCCTAATGCAAGACCGCAAAGTGATTGCTTATGCCTCTCGGCAATTGCGCCCTCACGAAGAGAACTACCCAGTTTACGACCTCGAACTTGCTGCTGTCATTCATGCGCTAAAGCAGTGGCGACATTACCTTCTCGGTAATCGTTGCGAGATCTTCACTGACCACCAAAGTCTGAAGTATCTGTTTACTCAGCCAGACCTGAACCTCCGTCAGCAGAGATGGATGGAGCTTGTTGCAGACTTTGACTTGGGTATTTCCTATATGCCAGGCAAGGCTAATGTAATGGCTGATGCCTTGAGCCGCAAGTCTTACTGCAACCACCTCCAAGTTCATAAAGTTCAACCCTCGCTTGTTGAAGAATTCAGGAAGCTGAACCTCCATATTGTTCTCTGGGTGCACTCGCTCCCCCTCCTAAGGAGTTTCGCAAGATGAACCTCCGTGTTGTTTCCCAGGGTTCCCTCAATACCCTGGCCGTCGAACCAGATCTCTTGGACTCCATCAAGAGAATACAGGGATATGACTCTGAAGCCCACAAGATTAAGCGCTACCTCGCAGAAGGAAAGCCCTCATTCTTCACTATTGCTGAAGATGGCACTTTGTACTTCAAGGGCCGCCTAGTGGTGCCATGTGCAGAGAAAAACCTGGATATGACACAGGAAGTTATGAAAGAAGCTCATGATACGCCTCTATGTATCCATCCTGGTAGTACAAAGATGTACCAAGACATCCGTCAGAGATTCTGGTGGTCTAATATGAAGCAAGACATTGCTCGTTATGTTGCTGAGTGTGACGTTTGCCGTCGTATCAAAGCAGAACATCAAAGGCCTGCTGGAACTCTGCAACCTATCTCTATTCCTGAATGGAAATGGGACCATGTTCAAATGGACTTCGTCACTGGATTTCCCAAATCACAGAAAGGTAATGATGCTATTCTTGTCGTCATTGACCGGCTTTCCAAAGTTGCACATTTCCTGGCGGTCAAAGAAACGATCACTGCTAGTCAGCTGGCAACGCTCTATATGTCCAGGATTGTTTCACTCCACGGTATTCCATTGGTTATCAGCTCAGATCGTGGCAGCTTATTCACTTCAAGATTCTGGGCAAGTTTCCAAGAAGCTATGGGAACTCATCTGTCATTCAGTACTGCGTTTCATCCTCAGTCGCAAGGGCAAGTTGAACGCGTCAACCAAGTTCTCGAAGACATGCTTCGAGCTTGTGTTATTTCCTTCGGCAAGAAATGGGCGGAATCTCTCCCGTATGGTGAGTTCTCTTATAATAATAGCTATCAAGCTAGTCTGAAGATGACCCCCTTCGAAGTGTTATATGGACGAAAGTGTCGAACCCCTCTGAACTGGTCAGAAACTGGGGAACGTCCACTCTTCGGTCCGGATATTATCCAACATGCCGAAGAACAAGTCCGCATTATTCGTGAGAATCTCAAGACTGCTCAATCACGTCAGAAGAGTCAGTATGACCGTCATCATAAATACATGGTCTATCAACCTGGCGAAAAGGCCTATCTTCGAGTTACACTGATGAAGGGTGCTCACCGCTTCGGGATCAAGGGCAAACTAGCTCCTCGCTATATTGGCCCATTCACTATTCTGGAAAGGCGTGGAAAAGTGGCATACCAACTGGAGATACCGCCGAACCTTTCTCAGGTTCACGATGTGTTCCATGTTTCACAGCTCCGCCGTTGCTTCAAGGACCCAATCCGAGCAGTGGATCATGAAGTGCTCGAATTGCAGCAGGACCTCTCCTATAAAGAGCATCCGGTCCGCATTCTCGACCAAGCTGAACGCCGCACACGTCAGAAGGTGATCAAGTTCCTCAAAGTCCAGTGGTCGCACCATTCTGAGGATGAAGCCACTTGGGAACGCGAGGATCGCCTGCGTGATGAATACCCCGCACTGTTTCCTTCTACCTCCTAAATCTCGGGACGAGATTTCTTGTAGTGGAGGAGTTTTGTAACGCCCGGATAATCAAGCTACAGTAATCCCACGCTAATGGTGCCACGTCACCACAGTTACTGTTGCTAATCTACCGTTAGGTCAAACCGTTTCAAAGTTCAAATTCAAATTAATGTCAATAATAAAAGTTTTTCAAAATTTACAACAAAAATGTTCGGGAGGTGCCATATTTTGCATAAGTAAATATGGTGTAGTAAACACATTTTTATAAAATGCCTAAATAATTTAAATTGAAATAAAACAGAAAAGAAAATAAATAAAAGAAAGAAAATACAAAAAGAAAGAAAGGAGAAAACCCCCTGGGCCGTGGCCCAACTGGGCCAACCCATCAAGCCCAGCCGGCCACCCACTCCCCCCTTATCCACTCACCACCCCCACCCACTCCACCGACACCCCCACTTCCCCCCACAAAAATATCTCCTCCCCCCTCTCCCCCGATTGGATCGGGATCGAGAGGA